>NC_136261.1:230743207-230795707 GCF_964187855.1 Myxine glutinosa
CATTAACTAGTGTGGCAGCTACATTCAAATGTAAGGTGTGCACAGAGGGAGCTGCAGATGGAGGAAATGTTGAGTTGGATCTTGGAGACGGCGTGAAGCTGGAAGGTGTGAAAACATTTTGCTACCTCGGAGACATGCTGAATGGAGAAGGTGGATCAGACTCGGCAACGGTTGCTAGAGTGAGATGTGCATGGAAGAAGTTTCGGGAACTGAGTGGCGTGCTGATGAGGAGGGGAGTGTCGTTGAAGCTGAAGGGAAAGGTGTATGCTGCATGTGTGAGAAGTGTTATGATTTATGGGAGTGAGACATGGGTAATGAACGTAGAGCAGCAACGAAGGTTGGAAAGGGTGGAAATGCAAATGGTTCGATGGATGTGCGGAGTATCGTTGAGAGAGAGGAAGACAAATGATGAATTGCGAAAAATGATGGGAATAGAGCCTGTGATTGATGTTGTGAAGAGGAACAGGTTGAGATGGTTTGGTCATGTGTTGAGGAAGGATGAAAGTGACTGGTTGAGAAGAGTGATGGAAATGAATGTAGAAGGAAGTAGAGGACGGGGAAGACCGAGAAAGACTTGGCCAAAGATGGTGGAAGAAGAAATGCGGGCAGGGGGGTCAACAAGGAGAGATGCAGAAATAGGGCAAGATGGAGAAGATTGTCATGGGGACCGCAAGGCTAACCCCCGCTCTAGCAGGGAAAATGGCCTTAAAATGCATGTTGTTGTTGTTGTTGTTGTTGTTGTACGTACAGTATACTGTACTGTACGTACGCATAGCTGGTGGTTCTCATTAAAAACAAAGGCGACGCCATATGCATTTTGTCCTGTGCTGCGGGTCACGTGCTTGCTTGCCTTTCGCTGGTATTTTTGTGATTATTCTTTTACTGTGTAAAGGTTCCTTTACTGTGTAAAACAACCAACGTAACGTGGCAACGGCGAAACATGATGCCGGCTCGGACGACCGTCCATGGCAGACGTCACGTCACGTCACCGTGCAGAGTGTGCAATGTCCACGACGAGGTCAGGCCCAATGGCCCATGGCCCATGTGAAACGAACGACCGTGTCATGCCTCGAGCCGGGGTGCCTCATCGTGCACCTCGCCGGCATCCGGCGTCGACGAACCGATCGACGTGTGCATGTGCACATGTGCATGGATTTGCAAATGCCTGCCTGTACGTCGTCGTTTCTGCGTTTATCGCATCGTCCAAAAATAAAGAAGCAAGCAACTTCGGCCACTCAAGGAAAGACGGGGCACGCCTACGACTCGGAGGTGAGCGTCGATCCCCGGGGCGGCCGGGTTCATGGAACCCTGAGCTCGTCCGTTCATCACAGACGACACGACACGACCACCGGTGAAACTGCTCGGACACATTGGGTAAAGCACGCCGTGGTGAAGCGGGCCGCAGAGCCACTCAGCACACAAGCCAGCTCACGGACGATGCGTAGCTGCTGGTTCTCATTTAAAACAAAGGCGACGCCATATGCATTTTGTCCTGTGCTGCGGTCGCGTCCTTGCTTTGCCTTTCGCTGGCATTTTTGTGATTATTCCTTTGCTGTGTAAAGGTTCCTTTACTGTGTAAAACAACCAACGTAACGTGGCAACGGCGAAACATGACGATGCTGGCTCGGACGACCGTCCGTGGCAGACGTCACGTCACCGTGCAGAGTGTGCAATGTCCGCGACGAGGTCAGGCCCCATGGCCCATGTGAAACGAACGACCGTGTCAAGCCTCGAGCCGGGGTGCCTCATCAGGCACCTCGCCGGCATTCGGCAGTCGACGAACCGATCGACGTGTGCATGTGCACATGTGCATGGATTTGCAAATGCCTGCCTGTACGAGTGTACGTCGTCGTTTCTGCGTATATCGCATCGTCCAAAAAAAAGAAGCACGCAACTTCGGCCGCTCGAGGAAAGACGGGGAACGCCTACGACTCGGAGGCGAGCGTCGATCCACGGTGCGGCCGGGTTCACGGAACCCTGAGCTTGTTCGTTCGTCACAGACGACACAACACCACCTCCGGTGAAACTGCTTGGACACGTTAGGTAAAGCACGCCGTGGTGAAGCGGGCCGCGGAGCCACTCGGCACACAAGCCCGCTCACGGTCGACATGTCCGTGCCGGTCACCCCGTTCGGAGGAGAAGACCCGACCGATAGAAAACAACGGAGGGACTCCCGACGGGGAGCGGCAAAGATTCAGGGCGAAGCCGCAGCCTCCTCCAGTTATTTACTCTAGTTTTACGGTGTTTGTCTTCATTTTAAGGCATTTTAAAGACATTACGCCCGGTTTACGTCAAAAACCGAGTTACGTCACGGCTTATGGAACCAATTAATGATGTAGGCCGGGGTATTGCTATATATATATATATATATATATATATATATATATATATATATATATATATATATATATATATATATATATATATATATATGTATATAATATATATATGTATATATGTATATATATATGTATATATGTATATATATATATATATATATATATATATATATATATATATATTACATATATATATAGTTGTAGTTTTGGGAATAAAGGTAACCCCTCCCTCTTAGTTAGTTGCACTACAACATGTAGCCTCGCATAGTTTAGTTATTTCCTATTAAATGTAAGCATAGTCCTTTCCTGTGTTAGTATGCGTTGAGCAGGCCAGGAAGTTTAGGTGTTCTTTGAGCTGGAATACCATGTGCTCGGGCCTGGAACAAGTCGAGAAGGCCCAAGGGAGGAGCTGCAGGGGAGTGGCCGGTAAGCGGCAGGCAGCCAATGAACGATCAAGGGGAGTGGCTAACAACAGCAGTGAGGGGAGGGGCTTGGAACATTGGGGTGAGACTCTGATGAGAGAGGAGGCAGACGAGTCCATAGAGTGCGTTGTGAGAGAGTGGTTCATTGAGAGAGAGAGAGAGAGAGTCGCTGCGAGGAGATCAAGGCTGTGTGTGCATGAACTCTCCCTGCCCTGCGCCCTGCTGCCTGTGAATAACGCTGTGCGAGGACGATCCCTCCCGGGGCCACCTACTCCAACGACCTTCCTGCCCGGGCTCCCTGCACGTGCCGCGGACCTGTCAAGGGGACACGCCCGGCGAGCTGACCGGAGCGAACGGCGCCAGGGACGCGTTTGGAGCACGTACTTTTCCTTCCTTCTTTTCCCTGCGTGAGTGAGTGGGCCCTTGTCTGGGGAAGTTAATTTAAGACTGATTAAGTATCTGCTCTGTGTCTCTTTTCTTTGGCCATTGTAAATTGTATAATAAACCTGTGTTCTTCCTTCCATTTGGTCGTTAATGTCATTTTCCACCATTGGCTTCGCACTGTACGAATAAGACCGCTCAATCAGGTTCAATCATAATTAACGGCACGAGTCACATAACACGCAAACCGCTCGGCATCTCAGATCAGCGTGATTTGTGCGAGGTCCAGCACCCGTCTTCGTGGCAGTGTGTGTACCGAAGGTACATGGGGATCCGACCCGATACCCTTCCGCACGCTCGCGACTGGGGTGGCGGCTGGAATTGCTCTGCAATCCGCCCCACGAGTATGAAGTGGGTCACTGCCTCGTGGTCCTGAAGGCCCGAGGGGGAAAAGGGTTTAACCTCCCTCTGTACGTCGACGGGCTCGAGATCTGCAACAAATTGGTGTCAGGAGTGGTATAATTGGACCTAGAGTGCGCTTCACACACTTGAAATTACGCGCGCATGAAATTTAGTTAAAAACAAATTTTAATTCGTACAATGGCTGGCCAAGGCGACCAAATGCCGGTGGGAGTAATAGACGAGGAAGAACTAATGGCCCAGGACCAACAGGAGGAGTTGGTAGAAGAGGAAATTGAAGAGGGTGTGGCAGTAGGGGAGGGAAATGGCGGCGCCTCGCATGTGGCGGCGAGAGCCGAGCCCGCAGTGCCAATGGACTTCGGCCTTTTTATTGTGCAAATGGCATATATGAAAGAAATGAAGGGTGAATTGAAGGAAAAAATGGACACCCAGGGGGAGAAATCCACCCGGGAAATGAAAGAAATGAGAAACGAAATAAAAGAATCCAGGTGTGACATGGAAAAAATGAGGGCAGCGTCAAAGAAGGACATTTAAAAAATGGGGGAGGACATTGGGCGCAAGCTGAGCGGGAAGGTCGCGGTAGTACGCGACGGGGTGAAGCGATACGGGGAACGCGTGGAGAGCGAGGTGAAGCGGAGCACAGCCCAATTGACTGGGGCAATGAGAGTCGCGACGTGAGAGGAAATAGTAGAGAAACCGACGATCGTCAAGTTGGGAAAGAAAATTTTGGGGGCGCCGAGGAAGGTCGAATTGGAACACGAAACTTTTGGGGTGCCGACGATCGTCGAGTTAGAGGAGATAACCCGGGAAGATGAAATAATTGGAATTAAAAAGACGGGAGGAGAGACAGAGAGTAAATCACGGGAGGTGGTGATGGAGCCTGAACAAAGTCTGTGTTTGCACCGTGATGCCGTGCTTGCTGACAAAATAAAAAGTTTGCAGGTGCTGGCGGAGAAGGAGAGTCCCGAGGTGAGTGGCGCTAATGGCGGGAATGTGTTTGGTGCGAACGGGTGCTTAGGGTTAGAGGCTTGGGAGAGAGGCGAGACCCGGGCGTTCGCGAAGGGGCCATTGTGCGGTGTTGGAGGGAGTCCGTACCGGAGTGCGTGGAGCGAGAGTGTGGTCCGAAGTATGAGAAAAAGTGTGCACCGGAGTGTGCGGGAAACGAGTGTGCACCGGAGTGTGCGGGAAACGAGTGTGCACCGGAGTGTGCGGGAAACGAGTGTGCACCGGAGTGTGCGGGAAACGAGTGTGCACCGGAGTGTGCGGGAAACGAGTGTGCACCGGAGTGCGGGAAAGGAGTGTTTTTTTTTTTTTGTATTTTTTTTTTTGTATACTGAATCGAGGCTCGTGAAAGAGCTGACATTTACTTCACAAACAAATCAACCAGACAAACAAAATATATAAAAAGAGGGAGCGGAAGACAAGAGAAGGGGAAGCACACAAACACTTGAGAGCACACAACATTTAAGAGCAGGGAGATGTGTGGGAGGGAGAGGGCTTGGGGGGAGGAGGCGTGGGAAGGGGGGGGGGGGGGGAGAAGTATAAAACACAAGGACACCAAGGACTTCCAGGACAGAAGTTGGTATTTCAAAAAAGTGGAATTGGGGTGAAATTGGCGGGGATAGAAAAGATCAAGGTTTTGGATGGGGGAAGATAAGAGATGGTGGTGAACAGCTGTTTTAAAGACCGGGAAATGGTCTTTTGGAAATGGTGGAAATGGTGCACACGGAAGTGCACCGGAGTGTGCGATCACGGAGTGTGTGAAGAAGGAGTGCACACCGGAGTGTGTGTGGAAAGAGTATGAGCCGGAGTGTGTGGGGGCGCGTGTGCGCCTGGGTGTGCGAGTGTGGAGTGGGCCGCGCGTTGTGAGGACGCGATCCAGGCATCGACACCGGCCGGGGTAGTCCTTAGTGGGACGGGTAGCGTACACGAGCCCCCGGTGAGTTGTGTGTTGCAGGGACCGGAGGGGATCGGTGCTGCGTCGGTCTCACAAGGACCGGCGTGCACGATTCGTGCCTCCGGGACCCGCACGGTATGGTTGGCGCCATATGGCGGCCGCGGCAAGGGCGGTCGGCCGGGTTTAAGGGGAGGCAATATGGGTTTTTGGAGCCGCGCACCTTATTGGGTGAGGTGCTCGGATGGTGGCCGGTTGGGTCATCGCGCGTGGGACCGCAAGGCCCCGCGCAGGGATGGAGCCCGGCACCTGGGCCCATCAATCCCTCCCCCCGCGGATCGTCAATGCCGGACGGACACCCCATACAGGCGACCAACCACCCGCATGGAACGCTCGGCCCTACGAGGCCGAGCCGTGACAATGTACCTCCACCTGGAGAGGATCATAGTGTAGTGTACCTGGTACCTGGAGGGAGTAGTGTACCCCACGTGGGGGAATGGTAGTATAGCCATTCCTCCCACGGGGGGGGGGGGGGGGGGCATGAGCATTAGTTTAGGGGGATGGCAGTGTCAGGCACATGGAGGGGCCAGCAATGGTCGCCTCCATGGGACACCGAAGCTAGCCGAGGGAGTGCTAGGATAAATGATAGGGATTTAGAAGACCATCGGGACTGAGAATAAGTAAGGACACCTGAACTGTAGAGGGGACGTAGAGAGTTTAGGTGGTTGTTGAAGGAAAGGGAGTGTATAGTGTAAAGGCACGACGAGGGAAGCACGAGTTTTAGGGGAAATTAGGTAGATAGATGATGCTGTGTGTTTGAGGAATGGTGAGTGAAATAAATGGAATTCTGTTTGAGGTGTGTGAGAAAAATGGTGTGCAAGATATATGGTGTGTGAAAGTAATGGTGTGGAAGTAAAAGGTGTGGAATGCATGGTGCGAAGGATCGAATGGGGGAGGAGTGGAACCCATTCGCGAAAGCCCAGGGGGGGGGGGGTAGTGTAAAGCCAGGTCGAGGGCATCGGTAAATTGAATGGATATTGACGCCTGTGGTGCGGGTAGTGGAACGTAGTGTTTTGTAGGGTGCAGTAGACTGTGGAATGGCTGGGCATGTGGTTTAATTAGTGAGTACGGTTATTGAGGCAATCTGTCACTGGTAGCTTGTCGCCCAGGTAAGGCCGCAGGTAGGCTCTGGGAGCCGGTTAGGATAGTGTGTGAGTGGGGCCCGAGGATCCCAGGGGAGGACCCGGGTTGTCCGATGCCGAGTTGGGCATAGAGGGGGTAAGTGCCAGGGAGGGCCTTCCCCGGTTAGTGTAGTGTGAGGAGCAGGCAAGCTATGGAGGCGGCTTCAGTGGCGGAGGTACACAGGTAGGTGGACCCTCCTGGTAGAGCCACACGACCCAGCCCCGAAATTGTGCGAGGGCACAGTGCGAAAATTCGTTGGGGTGAGACCCAAATTTGGAGGGCACCACAGTGTGGGCAATGGGAATTCGGGTTCTTAGAACCACGTCGTTTAAAGAGGCCGATTGACAGGGTACGACCCCGGGTAGTTTAACCCTATCGGACCCGCTGTCGACTTTAGTCGCCACAGCCATACTCAACCTTCTGGCCCATTGTCGACGAAAGTCACCCAAACCAAAGGCCTTCTATAGAGATTGATAGCTTTTTCCATTGTGTGGCTACAGGATCGAAATGAACGGGTCCGATAGGGTTAACAGTGAGTAATGTTAGTAGAGTAGTTAGGATGTGAGATCTCTTCGCACCATCCACAGCCATTCACCGAGGAAGACGAGCTTCACACCAAGGCTCTGTAAGCCGTTTGGAACGTAAGACGCATCATGACGTGGGTGAGACATTGTTCTGTTCCATCCCTTCCTTCCTGGGAGGGATTTGGAGACGAATTCGGAGTTAGAGGGGGATATGGGGGACAGGACGTAGAGACGAATTCTAAATAGAAGGGGGGCTAGGGTAGTGTAGCCAATGGTGGGGGGGGGGGGGGGGTACGGACGGTTAGGGACGAGCTTGCTCCGCTCGCTCTTCCGCATCGCTCGCACCGCACCAGGTATGGTGGGGCCTGGTCACCTTGTTTTGCGTGTGCTACCATGTGCCTTTCCGTTTGCTTGTTGCGCCTTGTCTTCTCTCCCCACCCCAGGACCATTTTGGAGGCCGAACTGTGCAGCACCAGTCACACCTGTGCAGCACCTTGCTGCCAAACCCACCTTGCTGTACCCTTGCTACACCTGTGCAGCCGACCTGTGCAGCATTTTGCTGCCACACCCATTTTGCTGCACCCTTGTCACACTTATGGACCACAAGCCTTGTGGCCTCACACCTCTGCTGTGCCGCATCTTGCTGCAATTCATCTTGCACCTTCGGACCACTTGTTGAGTGGCACTGATGCCACGCAGTTGGACCACATGAGAGTGGCCATGCTGGCAAATAATAAAAAGCAATTGTGTGCTCTTGTGTGCCAGGAAGGAAGATGAAAGACTTAGATGGCCCTGATGCTTCATATGGCCTGTATGCCGGTCAGGGCCAGCCGGTTTTGTTAGCCGCACATAGAAGATGCAAGATGCAAGATGCAAGCAGCAAGTGCCATATGAGTGTTTTGATTCCTTCCTCCAATTTCTTCCTAAAGTACAGGTCCTGGGTCATAGCATTGTAAATAAAGATTCAGTTTGCGATTGTAAATATACGTGCTTGTAAATATAAGAATGTGCCCACCGGCTATGTGTTTAGTTTGAAATTCTGGAAATACTCGGATAGTTGTGGGTGTGAGTCTGATAGGATATCTGCTCAACGCATTAGGGGGGAGGCCCCAATGTTAAAATGTTGAAATGTCTAGTGTTAAAAATGTCGCACACATGGGTCAGAATAAATGTTAGGGGGACTACACCAATGTGTCACATTTAAAAGTAATGGTAAATTTGCATGCCAGGCTCTACCGGTCGTTCCACTGTTGGGGTCGACTCGGGAAGAGTCTGGTGAGAGAGGGGGGTAGTGTTGTAGTTTTGGGAATAAAGGTAACCCCCCCCCCCCTTAGTTAGTTGCACTACAACATGCAGCCTTGCTTAGTTTAGTTTTTTTTTTTTTTTTTTTTTTTGTATACCAGATTGAGGCTCGTGAAAGAGCCAACATTAATCACACAGAAAGATAAACCGACACATAAAACATATAACATGGGGAGCGGTAGACAAGATGGGGTGAGAGGGGGAGGAACACAAACACAACATCTGAGAGCAGGGACATCGAGAGATCTGTGGGAGGGAGAGGGCTTTTGGGGGGGGGGGCATGGGAAGGGTGGGGTGGGAGAGGTATAAAACATATGGACACTGCCGGGACTTCCAGGAAAGAAGTTGGAATTTCAAACCAGGTGGATCTGGGGTGAATTAGTGGGGGTAGAAAAGATCAAGGTTTTGGATGGGGAAAGATAAGAGATGGTGGTGAACAGCTGTTTTAAAGACCTGGAGGGAGGAGTGGGATTGAAGGGAGTGGGGGAGTTTGTTCCAGAGGCGGGAGAAAAGGGGAATGAAAGAGTGAAGGTGAGCAGAGAGCCTAGATTTTGGCAGTTTAACCATAAGAGGGTTGCAGGCAGATCTTGTGTGACCTGAAGGAATATTGGGGGGGGACAGAGCACAGAGAGAGCTGTGGGAGCAAGGCAGGAGAGGAGTCGGTAGAAGACAGAAAGACCACCAACCTGCCTGTGGTGAGTGAGTGAAAGGCCCTCGGAGTTAACTTCATCGCAGGAGATTCCAATGATTCTGAAAGCTTTGGTTTCAACAGCGTGAAGCCGAGCTAGGTGTGAGGCAGGAGCACCAGGCCAGAGGGGGGAACAGTATTCCATTGAGCTGCTTATGAAAGCCTTGTATGTGGTGAGGAGCTCAGGTGTGCCAAGGAAGGACTTAGCACGATGGAGGATGCCCAGTCGGCGACTGGCTTTGGAGGCCAGCTTGGAAATGTGGTTTTCCCAAGAAAGATCATGGCAGATAGTGAGACACAAAAGCTTGAGCGACAGAACTTATTGGAGAGGATTGTTGAGAAAGTAGATGGGTGGGTTTTCCAGTCGGTCCTTTCGGAGAGACATTGTAAGAGTGTGCGATTTGTCAGGATTGAAAGACATGTTCCACTTGTTTGACCAGTCTGTGATTTTTTCCAGGTCTGCAGAGAGTGAGGAGGCTGCAGACTGCCGATCTGAGGGATGAGGAATGGAGCGGCAGATCATGGAGTCATCAGCAAAGAGATAGAGAGGATTTTCCAGAGAGTCGGAGAGATCATTGATGAAGACCAGAAATAGCACAGGGCCCAGAACACTACCTTGGGGAACTCAAGCCAGAACAGGAAGGGGAGATGAGAGAAATCCATTCAGGGCCACACGTTGCCTTCGACCAGAGAGGAAGTCCGCAAGCCATGAGTGGAGATTTCAATGGATACCATCGGAGGAGAGTTTGGTGAGCAGAGCTGGGTGCCAGACCGTATCGAAGGCACGTGATATGTCAAGTGAGACAGCTCTGATTTCCTGTTTGGCATTGAGGACCTCCACCCATTGTTGAGACAGCAGAAGCAACATGTCCAGAGTAGAATGACCTGGTCTGAATCCAAATTGATGATCAGAGATCAAGCCATTGGAGAAGAGGAAGGATTTGATATCCGAAGCAATGATGGATTCCATGACTTTGCTGATAATTGGAAGCAGGATGATTGGTCTGTAGTTGCAAGGATCTGTTTTTGCACATTTTTTGTGTAAAGTGGTAATGTTTGCTGATTTCCAAGATGCTGGCCGATGACCTTGAGCAAAAGAGAGGGTGAAAAGAACAGAGAGAGGGTGAGATAGAGCGGCAGAGCAGGATTTTAGGACCCGTGGGCTGATGCCGTCTGGTCCAGTTGCAGAATCAGAGTCGAGGTTTGACAGAAACTTCTCCACCACCAGGATTTGGAGGAAGGAGACAGGTTTGAGAGTTCAATCTTGCGTGTGGAGAGATAGTGCTTTCTGGCACTCCTGAGGGTAGACAAACACTTGTTCCGAGCTTGGTGGAAGGAACTGAGATTGCCTTCAGTTGGATTTGCCTTCCAAGAGGCAAAGGCAATTTGTTTCAGGGAAACTGCCTCACCACAAGATTCAGTGTACCATGGACGAGAGGAAGGGTAAGACAACTGAAGACGAGTTGGGATAAATCTGTGCATGAGAGAGAGGAGTTTGCTTTGGAAGAATTCCCAGGAAGAATTTATGTCAGAGGCAGTAGAGATGGGAGACCAGTCCAGATGATTGATGGCTGCTTGCAGACCGTGCCAGTCAGCCTGAGTGAAATGCCAGACTCGTCGGCGCTGAGGAGGCTCTCTGAGAATGGCCAGAGAGATGTCCACTTTAACGAGCACATGATCAGAAGAACCGATTGGAGCAGAAGAAGTGCAGCAGACATTTGCAGGGAAGTTAGTCATAACCAAGTCCAGAAGAGAAGATACTCCATTGACTGAGATCTGGGTCGGGAAATTGACAGATTGTGTCAGCCCCAATGAGTCGCAGAAGTCCTTTGCTGAGGTGCCATGGCTGGTGAGAGATGAACCCACACCCAGCCAGCTGGCATGATGACAGTTGAAGTCGCCACATATGAGGAAGAGAGAGTTTGGATGAGTTGATAGAAGTTGGTCCATGTTGTCCGACAGCGAAATGTAAATGGAGTCATCACTGTTTGGAGGACGGTACAGAACACATATGAACAAACGGTGGGAGCGGAGAGAAAGCCGGAGCCAGAGGTACTCCTGGGGGTGGGCTGGAGAGTGGGCAGTGCAAGGAGAGTGAGGAAGAGAGTTTTTGATAAAGATAGCCACCCCACCACCAGGACGAGGCTCAGGTCTATCATACCGGAGGAGGGAGTAACCAGGAAGAGATATTAAGGAATCAGACATCTTGGAGGAGGAAAGTTTCTGTTAAGCAGATCAAGTCTGGATTGTCAGAAGCAACCTGAATGGAGAGATCAATCAGGTTTGAGCGAAGGCCCCGGATGTTTGAGGTCCATACCGTTAATGAGGAGAGAGGGGGAGCATCGGGTGCAGGACAGGGGAGGGGAGGGGTAGGGTCAGATGAAGGATGAGAGGGGGAGGTAGGAAGAGCAGTTGATAGTGTGGCAGAGATTACAGAAGAGTTACAAGAAAGGGAAGGATGAGGAGGACGAAAGGTTTGATGGTGATTGGATGAGGCGCAGTGAGGGGTTGTTTGAGGGGAGGCAGAGGAAGGTCGAAGGTTGGGGGAGGTGGAGGTATGAGATAGAAGGGAGACGAAGTGGGGAGGAGGCAGCTTTGAGAAGGAGGTGGGAGGAGGGAGAATTTGGGAGGGATGGTTCGGGGGGTAGATTTGAAGGGGAGGGGTTGGGGGGGAGTTTTGAATGGGAGGGGCAAGGGGGGAGTTTATGAGGAGAAGGGCAAGGGGGGAGTTTAGGAGGAGAGGGGCAAGGGGGGAGTTTAGGAGGGGAGGGGCAAGGAGGGAGATTTGGAGGGGACGGGCAAGGGGGGAGATTTGGAGGAGAGGGGCAAGGGGGGAGTTTAGGAGGGGAGGGGCAAGGGGGGAGTTTAGGAGGGGAGGGGCAAGGGGGGAGTTTAGGAGGGGAGGGGCAAGGGGGGAGATTTGGAAGGGAGGAGCAAGGGGGGGAGATTTGGAGGGGAGGGGCAAGGGGGACGTTTAGAAAGTGGATGATTAATGAAAGATGAACACTTATAACCAATTGGGTTTGTTGTGATTTTCAAGTTAGCGATCCGTTTAAGAACAATGGAGGAGGGGTGGAATGAATGAGAATTTAGAGCATGTAGTGAGAAAGAATTATAAGAGATTGAATATTTTTTTGAAATGGAATGAGTTGAAGAGGAAATTGAAAGGAGCCTTTTAAATAGGAAGAAAAACAGCGTGTTGTAATAAACCACTGAATTAAACACTGAAGGGGAAAGTTTAAACATATTTAAACAGAACCGTGAAGAACAATCTTATATTCACAAAAATACCAACGGGGAGAGGGAGCCGAGAGGGACACCACGAGTCACTTGAACAGGGCAAACGGTGGAAGGCAAGGGGGTAATGGGGACGGGGCGGGACAGCGCACATGGACAGAGGCGCACGATGGAACAAAAGCACATGAGGAGAAAGGGAAATGTTTTTTTTTTTTGTTTGTTTTTGGGGGGGGGGGGGGGTGGTTACAACGTTAGACAAAGAGTAGATGTTTGGTGAAGTTTGGGGGTGAAGGGAAAATCAAAAAACCTAACAAAACAGCGAAGGAAGGAACAACCTTTGACGGGGGAAGCCTGAGGCTGCAAGGCCTCGCTCGCGACGCGGCAAACAAACGATAAATTTATGAAAGTTAAACACCGAGAAACTTCCAAGGGGCACACTATAAGTTCACACACCGAAAGTTAAATACAGTTTCGACAAAATACAATTGTGAACAGACTTAACTTTTAAAACGTGGAGACCGTGTGGAGCTTCGAAAATCCCTCTTCATTGCTTTTATCGCTTCCTCAACTTCCTTCTCGGTTATCTTCTCTGCCGGTCCTAAAACTGGGTTACCCTCTGTGTTGCCATCCCATTCATTCTCTGCATTCAACAGTATTTCCATATATCTCTTCCATCTTCCTTTAATTCCATCTGTGTCCACAATGATTTGTCCCACTTCATCCTTCAAGCAACTCACCAAGGGCAAGTTCCAGAGGGTTCGCTGGGCGGCGCTATATAAACGCGCGCACAAAGCCCTTGTACAGGACTTATGCGACGTGACTGTGCTAAAAGGACTTGCTGGGGAAGGTTGGCTGTGTAAAGGACTGTCCAGGATTGACGCAACAGCGTGCATGATAAAGGCCTCGGGAGGAAAGCGCATTGGAAGAGGACTGCAGCGGATACGCGCTTTAAAAGAGCACGTATGTTATTGAACTTGCATCAGGGAGCACCTATTGAGCGGTATTTTGAGCGCATATAGCGCCAGTGCATCTAATACGTACGCGACCGTGGTCGCCAGTAACCGCCAGCCAGCCTTGCCTTTCGCCCAGTAATTGTCCGCTCCGCGTAAACGACCCGCGGGAAGCTTCTGCTGCCCGGACCATCTGCTTCGCGGTTCGAGTCGGGGACCGGAGCGACTGCCTGGACGCCATCATCCCTGGACAATCACCCTGACCTTCTACATCCCCATGTGAGTGTGTCTGAGAGTGAAACGGGACCGTGTCCTGGGATAAGTTAAGACTGTATAAGCTTCACTGTGTGTTCTTCTTCTCCTTCCTGTACAAAGTGTAAATAAACCAATCTGTTCTTCCTGTCTTTCCTGATTCGACCGTATCAGTGTTTTCCTCCATTGGGTAAGCGTGGCACGATTCGGAACCGCTCAGATCGGGTTTAGTTCATGTTAACAGCTCGGATCACGGCTCGCTATCGCTCGGCGTTTCCACTTATAACCGTGATTCGGGCGGGGTTATTTCCTTGCTTCCTGGGAGGCGTTGGTAATTAGGTATTAGGAATTCGGCCTACGACCCTACCCAACGCTGACCGGAAGGAACGTCATAGCCCCGGATCATGCCGGCTAGTAAAAGACAAGGGGACTAATCCCCCCTTGATAAGGGGAAAGGCCGACGTTGAGATCCGCAACAATATATATATATATATATATATATATATATATATATATATATATATATATATATACACACAGTCATGTGAAAAAGTAAGTACACCCCATGTAAAGTTTTGACTTTTTCAACATACAGCTATTTGATCTTCATTTCAACAATATTGGTAGATAAAGGTGATATATAATATAACAAATGTCATGAAACATTTACATTTTGTAGTCCATTGTATAATTTAAATAAACATCAATGCAAATTTCGCATGTGGAAAAAGTAAGTACACCCCTGCATTTATCACCACTTCAAATCCCTAAAATTAGAATCAGGTGCACCAGATCAGGTGCAAATGATTAGAACATTGTTGGAGAGGATCTCGGAGGAACCTGTCTCATTTAAACCTCAGACATTTAGTTTGGTTTGCTCTTTGTTGTTGAAGTGTGCGGCGTCACCATGCCTAGATCAAAAGAGCTCTCCGTGGCCTTCAGAAAGAAGGTTATAGATGCCTACGAGTCTGGGAAGGGATTTAAAAATATCTCCAAACAATTTGAAATCAATCATTCGACTGTCCGGAAGATCATCTACAAGTGGAGAAGATTCCAAACAACTGCCAACTTGTTCAAGCCAGGCCGCCCCAGCAAGTTCAGCCCGAGAGCAGACCGCAAGATGCTGAAAGAAGTCTCTAAGAACCCCAGAATGTCGTCACGGGACCTACAGGTAGCTCTTGCCACTGTTGATGTCAAAGTGCACGAGTCTTCCATTAGAAAGAGGCTGCACAAATTTGATCTATATGGGAGGTGTGCCAGGAGGAAACCTTTGCTGTCCAGAAAGAACATCAGGGCAAGAATAAAGTTTGCCAATGAACACCTAGGCAAAGACCAGCACTTCTGGAACAATGTGCTCTGGACAGACGAGTCAAAGGTAGAGCTATTTGGCCACAGTACCAGAAGACATGTTTGGCGAAAACCAAAGACAGCATTTGACCACAAGAACCTGATACCAACTGTAAAGCATGGTGGTGGAAATATTAAAGGTTTGGGGCGGCTTTGCTGCATCAGGGCCTGGACAGCTCACCATCATAGAATCCACTATGAATTCTTCATTGCACCAGAGGGTGCTTGAGGATAATGTGAGGCCATCTGTTGGAAAGTTGAAGCTCAACCGAAAGTGGACCTTGCAACATGACAATGACCCTAAACATACCAGTAAATCCACCAAGGAATGGCTGAAAAGAAATGGAGGGTTCTGGAATGGCCAAGTCAAAGCCCGGATCTAAATCCCATCGAGATGTTGTGGGTGGATTTGAAATGAGCTGTGCATGCAAGAAACCCCTCAAGCATCGCACAGCTGAAAGAATTCTGCTTGGAGGAGTGGGCAAAAATTTCTCCCAGACGATGTCAGAGACTGGTAGACAGTTATAAGAAATTCCTACTTGAGGTTGTTTCTGCCAAAGGGGGCAATACCACCTATTAGAGCCAAGGGTGTACTTACTTTTTCCACATGCGAAATTTGCATTTATGTTTATTTAAATTACTAGGGCATGCCCGTACTATATATAAGCTAGGACGTGCCCATACGTGGGTGCCCGTTCCTTGCAAAAAAAAAAAAACTGCAAAAAAAAAAAAAACTGCAAAAAAAAAACAATGGTTTGGTCCATTCGCAACGACCACAGAACCCCCCCCCCTCTATTTACATGAATGGTTTGGTCCATTCGCAAAGCCAAAGCGAACGACCACAGAACCCCCCCCTCTATTTACATGAATGGTTTGGTCCATTCGCAAAGCCAAAGCGAACGACCACAGAACCCCCCCCCCCCTCTATTTACATGAATGGTTTGGTCCATTCGCAATGGCAAAGCGAACGGCGAACGGCTAAATCGCCATAGCTCGGTAAGTACTTGTCCGATTAATTTCAAACCTTGAAAAGGCACATCCTCGGGTCCCCAGCAATATACCTGGCAAGTTTCAAGTATATCGGACCGGTAGTTGTCGAGAAACAGCGGTCACAGACAAACGTACAGACGTACAGACGTACAAACGTACAGAGATTACTGGAATTATAGATAGACTAGGGCATGCCCGTACTATATATATGCCCGTACTATATATCTATCTAAAATTATATCCCCCCCCTCTATTTACATGAAATGGTTTGGTCCATTCGCAACGCCAAAGCGAACGGCGAACGGCTTGCGAGTACAGTGACAATCCCCCCCCTCTATTTACATGAAATGGTTTCGTCCATTCGCAACGACCACAGAACCCCCCCCTCTATTTACATGGAATGGTTTGGTCCATTCGCAACGCCGGCACACGCGATCGTTCGCTGCTCTCTGATTGGTTGAATCGTTTTTTGGACATAGCTCGGTAAGTAATTGTCCGATTAATATGAAACCTTGAAAAGGCACATCCTCGGGTCCCCAGCAATATACCTGGCAAGTTAAAAGTATATCGGACCCGTGGTTGTCGAGAAACAGCGGTCACAGACAAACGTACAAACGTACAAACGTACAAACGTACAGACAGAGATTACTGGAATTATAGATAGATACAATGGACTGCAAAATGTAAATGTTTCATGATATTTGTTATATTATATCACCTTGATCTATCAATATTGTTGAAATGAAGATCAAATAGCTGTATGTTGAAATATGTTGAAAAAGTCAAAACTTTACATGGGGTGTACTTACTTTTTCACGTGACTGTATATATATATATGTAGATGATGCACCCCGAACTGTGATTGGTGAGGACACCAAATTGAGTCCCATTACAGCTGTCGCTGCATGATCTGGGACCAGAGCGTGCCATCTGCCACATGGACACATTGCCTTTGGCCTGAACAATCATAGCCAGGAAGCGTCTCCATTATTTTTAGCAGTCGTGAGTTCTATGAGGATAATTTCAATAACTTCTCCGACCTGTACGACTGTTATGACAATACCATCATGACGACCGATGTCTCCTTGCATGCACCTTCATTGCAATGCAAAGAAGGATCTCTTGCAGTGCAAAGATGCTAGGATGAAATGCTGGCACTTGGTGATTTGGACTGGCATTTGATCTTGGCATCGCTTTTCGTCTGCTTAGTGCAATAATTATACATTATATGTATTGCTTGTTGAGTTAGCAAGGGACCAGTCTTTACCATCCGTACCTTTGTTTTAACATTTGGTTCAACCCCGCTTATCCAATTGGATAATAAGCACTGAATGTCACATTGTCTATGGAAAGAGAAACATGTCGTTTGGAATCTGTCCAACTAAATGTTGGATCACGGAGCTGAAATAGTTTAAGCTTTGCACTTGTCTGCAGTTATTTTAATAGCTCCCTCAGCCACCGATTATGTAAATGTATGCCAAATGAAGTCACTTTTTTTTCCTTGTGTGGCTCAACTGTGAAAGATGATTGCGGGCGCTAAGACTTTTTGCCAAGTTATTCCGATCTCCTTTTCTCATCCGACACCCCCACCGTTTCTACCATTGCATTTAAAATTGCCAGGGTAGGAATTTTAAACCTAATATCTCAAAGGTATTGTGAGTGTCAGTTTGAAAGTGCTGACGGTGACTTTGTCATTGCAATCTTGCTTCAAGCATGTTAAAGCGATTCGACTGGTAATGATATTAATTTAGTTCTGAGGTTATTCATGTGCTTGCTCGGATGAAATCTTGTTCTAGCTACCTCGTCTGATCTTATTTATTTCTTCTTTATTGCTCTACATATTTTATTTTGCTACTTTACAAACCACATTGGAGTTTATATGTGCCATATTGCTTGAGGTTAAAAGACAGCCTCACTCCAGTGCTTACCCCCTCATTACTTTTGCCCCAGCCCAACACTCTCAACCTCTCCATCACTTATACGTACCCCCAAGCTGTCATCCCATGGTCCCTTTAGCCCCACATCTGCTCGTAGAATCGAGGTGGACGAAACTTCAGGACCCATTCTCACTCCCGTCCCGGCCCTACGCGACCCAGTTTATCGACTATTCATGTTGCATTAAGCACCAGGCGGCTGTCCACATTGCCTACGACTTCCTATTTGGCCACGGGCAGAAACGGGTGGAGGTTACGCATTTTGTGGCACCAGTCCTATTTTGTGGCCCATCACATTTGTGGCTCCGCTCACTGTGGTTCATGTTTGGTGTGTTGGTCAAATAAAGACCCACCTGCCTGGTGCAGTATGCTATACGTAGTGTTGAAAATTCTATATTTCTTTTAACACTCAAAAGATGCATCAAACATACACAGCATAAGGTTTCACTCATCATCTCATTATTACTTTCAAAATAAAGAGATATGCAAAATCAAGGAATGTATATTAAGGCTAGAATGCACAGCTGTCACTCACTATTTAAGCTTTATTTTTCTGTACATTGAGAACGAATTGGTCTGGTAAAGTCACACGAGCTTCCTCCCAAATATTTCTCATGTTGTGAAAGACAATAATTTTAAACCTCCCATTTTCAATGTATCTCTCCAGAGTTTTCTCTGTTTATGGTCAAAATAGCAATGGCACGCTCACCCTGTGATGAGGGTGAAGTGGTATTCTGACTGTTATTCGTCTTCTTGGTGTGTGTTCAGCTTACTGGGCAATAGTTTAACTGAGGATTGAAAGCCCCATTTGATGCTCGGTCTCGAATTGTAACAGCGTGCCATGCCAATCCTCGGAAAATGTCGGAATAAGGAAAACACGACAAGTATTACTTAGCCTGGCCTCTCTTTTCCAACACGAAAAGGATCATTACCCCACATCAGTGGCCCAAAGCACCCTTCCGATTTTCCTTAGCCCTCTTCGCTTGGCCCTTTATAGGGGGGTCAACATCATCTTGGCTAGTGTCGAGCCCGGCCTGGCCCCCGGTTCCCCCATTTCCCTGGTGCTCACCTCAATCACAGAGGGATCACAGCAGCATGGGGGAGCAGGGCAAGGGGGTCGCTGATGCTCAGGGGCTTGTTTGCGGCTGAGCCTTCGTTGGATGCCCCATTTCATTACTGGGATGATATAGCCGTGGGAGATGCACCAATGGCAAAGTTTTCTTGCTTTCACTTTGCTTTTCCTGTGCACAATTGCTCACTGTATGCTTTTTGATCCTTCATTCTTTTTATCTTCTTTTCTGTTTTCTTTTCCTTCCTCTGTCCCGTTTCCCTCCTCTGTCATTCATCCTTTCTTTTTTCCTCCGTCTCTGTGTGATGCCTTTTCAAATGAATGTGAATATTTTACACGTGCCCTATATTTTTGTGATACTGACCTGTCGAGGTCTCATCTCATGTTCGATGTTCATTTTGGTTTAAGTTACTCATGTTTAATTCATTTTCCATGTGAGGAGGGAATTCACTCTTCTGTAATTATGACATAAAATGGTTGATTATTTCACTTCTGCTTTCTCTTACTTTCTCTCCCTACTTTTTTTTCTGTTTTAGTTTGTATCAACTTGCATTCCACCTTCATATACTACAGTTGGCTCTCAGCAATTCAATTAGATATGTTTTTGAAACCATTCAAATTGGCAAAAATTATGATTAGCAAGAATTAATTATGGACTCCCTCCCCCCTATCCCCTGCCTATTCCCCTCCCCCTCTCCCACCCCACCCACTCCTCCTATCCCCCCCCCCCATCCCCTCGCTCTCCCAGCACAGTGAATGAAGCACAGCTTATCTGTACTGAACTATATGTTAGCATCATGTGATGAGGGTACATGGGCTTTTTTACTATAGAATGCAAAACTGATAGTTCAGTAGTGACTTTTTGTGCAATAATATTCTCACCTGAGCAATTTATACAGGAAGTGACATGAATGTTCGTCAAATCATTTTGGGTAAAACCAAGATTGAGGTCAATGAAGTCCATGTGTGCTGTGGAATAGAGGTGCATAATTATATTGCTCGAGTTGGGTAACTTTTATGGCTATTGCAGCAGGTCATAGGTCAGGTCAGCAGGTATTTATAGGTCAGGTCAGTCTCTTGACTGCCACTGGTACCTGCCAGTGTACTGGTAGCCAGTGCTACCTGCCGCATGGTCAGGTAGTCGGCGACTAAACCGACGACCCTCACTGGCTTGCCAGTGAGGAGGGTGACTGTGACACCCTGCAGGACTAAAACAATACCTCTTAAAGGGCAGATGAGTTCCCTTCGGGAGCCAATGGCCATCCAGTAAGGAGATTTTGTCTCCTAAAAAATACCCATCTGGCTGTACTGTTTTTTTTTAGGAAGTAGGTTACAGACAGCAACCGCCCAGGGTGGTACTACCGTTCTGACTTAGGAGTGTTAAAGTGGTGCCCGGAACCATCTTACACTCTCCGTGTCAGGATTGCTGGTCTTGCTTTCTGTCTCACCCAAACTACAGCTACCGGCTAGCTTCAATATCTGTTTCTTGTAAACAAACACCATACACTTTTCATCATACGCATTTCTTCTCTTTTATTTAAGGCCTGGCCTCTGAGGACTATATAGCCCATGACTGGAGCCTTCAACATAAAAAAAGCTCATGGAGTACTATAAGAGGCAAGAAGATAATTTCTGGAAGATTATTGTGACACGTCAAAGAGATCTGGGTCCGTCATTTCACACCAGAGTCAGAGAAATCCAGCGTAGAGTATAGTTGTCCTTAAACCCCACCACCAAAAAAAATTCAAGGTTCGCCTTTCAGATATCTTGGCAAAACCATCAATGTACACGATTACAGTAACTTGTTATGCAAGGAAGTCTTGAGAAGAAATGCTCGCATGATAGCCATTTATTTACGCTGTCTCTGTGTGGGACTTTACTCGCCCTCACATTGCATGTGTGACCACTACTACTCTCGCCGAAATGGCTTTGTAAGTTCTAAATCTAATGCTATACTGTGCAGACTTGTCACTTTGTGATTTTCATATCTTCATAAGGTTGACGCCATTTGAGTGGAATTGAGCTTACAAACGATTATTTCAAAGTACCTGTTCTGAAATGGCCATTTACCCAGCATCGCATTGATTTCAATGCAAATGGCATGAAGGTGCTATGTGTGTGTACATATGTGTATGTGTATCAGGAAGTTGTTGAAGTTACGTCAACTTCCCTGCACGTTTTTGCTTTTAAAGAATAAAATGTCCCTTGTAACATGTAACATGTAACAAAGAATAAAATTGTAGCAGCAATAATATAATGAACTACCCTTGTACAGAATCTTTAGCACTATGGCCATTTCAAATAAAATGTATATGGTTATAACCATGTGAATACAGTGTATATACCACCACAAGTAATGTTTCTTATTAAACCTAATATCTTGCTTCCGCATCAATGGCCCACAGCATCCTTCCGAGTTGAGGTGTCATGGATCAGAATATCGCCGGCATCTTGGGCAATACCATAACTGTGCAGCGCAACATCCTTGGCATCAGAAAAATGGTCGATTTACAACATAAAACAATATGACAGATAATGTTATTGGACTTCACAGACCCGCATTGCCCTTACCAGAACTCATCTGGTCAAGTGCACCGGAGAGAACCGGGAAGTGCTGAAAGAAACCGCACTAAGCAGAACTCAAAACTTCCTTGCTAACTGACGGACACAATGAAAATCGCTTTCCAGAAGGAAAGGTCAAAATTAAGCATACGCCGCAATATGCTCCGAATGAGGATCTCTTGTCTGAAATTTTAAGTCTGAAAGTCTGAAAGGCCTTTTAAGGCCTTTTAAGTCTGAAATTCAACATTGAGGTTGATTTCACGTATCCAAAAATCATAGTCAATGGAAAGGGGTTAAATGTCCAAATCCACACGTATGGAATCACTGCACAAGTGGAATTGTGCAAGCAGATGGAAATAAATCACAATTGATGAAAATACCATATTTCTAACAACCAATTCAGGACACAGGTATGCAGAATGTATGTACCACGTGGCAGATACCAATGATGAATGGATGTACGTAAATAATTCCGAGGAAATTTCCAACTCGTTCCAGTGCAATCAAATAGTCTCATGGAGGTTAACAGGAAAGCAAATTTACGGAAGTGAAGTGCACCATTGCCATTGTTGTGAAATTGAATAAGAGATGGCACTATATCAATAGGATTAAAGGCACTTAAAACAACAACGTGTATGAAACCAGCAGCGCTGCATTCAGCTTGACGTTAACTCCATTGCTACTTAACAAAACAAACTACAAATTAAGTGCTAACCCTAATGCTAACCTCACCACCAATGTAGTGCTAACCCCAAGGATAACCCCTTTTCTCACTTATTCCACAAGTAGCTTTAACCATTATCCGAATTCTAATCCTGCTCATAACAACATCCAGAACACGAACCTCATCACAAATTCACTGCCAACTGCAAGGCGAACCCTTTCATACAAATGCCAGATGTAAATGCAATGTTAACCGTAATTTTACAGTATATTATGGGGTGTTAATAGAGTGTAGGCATTATAGGCCAGATGGCCTTCTCCTTTGTCCAAATTCCTTGTATATTCTTACGGACCTATTACCGCAGAATCAAGCACGTTGGTTTAGCACGTTATTATTTATCATTGATGTAAAAACATCAATTGTACTGTGCAGTGCTGTTCTGCAGCTCCTTCTTTTTCCATCCTGATTCATCCTTCGTGTGATTCATCCTTTCTGGTAATTGCCTCACTACCAGAATTGTTGTACCAAAATGAGATGTCGGGCAAGATAGCTGGAGGCATGTAGGTATAAATGAATGGAAGAGAGAGTAGTTTGTTGAGAAATGAGTCGCCCGCAACGTCTATCTCTCATAGATTGAGAGATAGTGGACCATTTGGTGGAATAGATGATTGACTGCAGGCCCAACCAATATCCCTGATTTAACCGCCAGACACTGCGATGCCTCGGTGGGATCCTTGAAGACCGCTAGGGAGACAGACCCTTCCAGGAGTCTGTGATTATGAGGAGGAGAAGGCCACCAGGAATACAAGACACTTTGAACAGTACATTATTTTGTATTGAAATCTTATTAAAATGGACAGACCTAGTATAGGGATGGCAGGATAGCTAATTTGGTGACATGCTCACCTCTGAGCTGTGTGGTCATGAATTTAATTTCCCTCGTAGAATCAACCAACTAAACCGCCTTCCTGTGCAGTGCCACCAGCGGGTGGTGCAGCTCAAGCATGCTGTCCTTTGTTCGATGATGCAAAACCGATTGCCCAGTCCAGTCTGCATTCATATTGTGGGATTAAAGATACTGCGGTATCTCCCATCGTGTCGGCATGCTGGTTCTAGTGAACGAAACCCTTTGTGCGGAATGTAAATTGATGATCTGGTAGGCCTATCGTATTAAAAAAACCTGCATAACCATTTGTCTTTGGCACCAATCTAGCCACTCATTTCGCATAGGCCAATTGATCCATATACTTTGAAATCGTTTTTTTCAGGATATGATAGAAGAAAAAAATTGTATTTCTTTTCAACCGTTTTATTCATTCCTTTCGTCTTTGTGTCGATGTAAACTGGAGTAAGACCTATTCTATCACCACCCCTTTCCTTTCTATTCCATTTTCTGCACAAATATTTTTTTGGACCTTCAAGTATATGCAATTTCACGGAGAAGAATCAAAGTAAAGGAACCAGCGTTAATGATTCAGGAGTCAGACTGCTTGTACCGAGAGACAGGGAGCATAACTGGCTGGCGCAGGATAACCCAGAGGTGCGGACACTCGCCTCTGAACCGTTTAGCCTGGGTTCGAATCTCGGCTCCAGCTACAAACTGTCATCCTGTCTCGTTTAGGATCTCATCAAGGGGCAGTGGGTGGTTGATGTTGTGTGTTTCTTACCTAAGAACCTCCTTGGCCCACACCGGAAAAGAAAATACAAAAAATTACAAAAGAAAACTCCCAAAATTTTTTTTTGCATTTTTATTATGCCTCAGTTGACGAAGTCGCTGGAGGCATTCTTTTTTATATAAATCAGTCTGGTGTTGTTAGGCATGATGGCCTGAATGGCCTCCTGCTCCTGCGTCTAAATTCCTTGTGTATCCTGCTGTCTCGCAAGGAGGGCGAGGCATCAATGTGTGTGCCATCCCTCGGATGGACTTTAAACTTGGGAGTCCCATCTGCCAGCATTAGTTGTGGACGTTAAAGATCCTATGGTGTCCTTCATGAAGAATAGGCGAGCTAACACCAGCACCATGAACAAGTTACAAATTCCGGCCCTAACCTGCACACGGTGTTGCATCAGCGCCACAGCCATGCCCTCAGACAATTGCATACAAAAGGAGAAGGGAAGAATAACCGATGGGAGAATCCTATGAGGGCCTCCTAAACGAGGAGAGCTTTTTATTTGCTTACACTACCATCATGTGAACTGATCATCACAGAAGTGGATGATTGGTCTGAGAGAAATCAAGGATGCATTATACTAAAGAATGCACCATGTCTGGTTAAAGTCGTGGGAATTATGAGAGTTAAATCGCAAGTTCGTTTTGTTCATCTTTGATACATAACTTCCTCTTTGGTACAAACTTTTCACATGGCAGCATTGTCTTTTTTTGGTGATTTTACGTCGTCATTAAACAAAACGTAAATCAGCTAAATGATAGATTTTGTCAGCTGAATGTTCACAAAGGAATACTAACCGCTATGGGAAGCATTTATTTGTAAGGCTAATATTTTCGGGTTTTAGCTCTTCACCAGAGCACGCAGAGGTAACTAACACCCAAAATTTCAACTTTACTTTGCTTCCCACAGTGCTTATAGCATAACTATGTCAACCTCAGTTGATAAAACCTTGCAAAGCCTTGTATTCTTCTGACCTAAAAAGCTAAGGTGTGCTCTGTATTTATTTTATTTCAGTTTTTTTCGGCTTTAGGGTGATAGTTTATTGATGATGCAGTTTAAAAAGTCAATTAATCCATTCAATTATTCATGGCAGAGATTCTGGCCTACTTGCCATCGAGAGCCTTCTGCGGAAAAAAGGGAGATTTGACTACATTCTCCTCGAGACGACCGGCCTGGCTGACCCCGGTAAGGGCATGTTCAGTATGGTCAAGTGGATTAGCAATTAATTGAATTCCCACTGCATGAGTCCATAAATATTTAAATGTCCCTTTTCCGGGTGCCCAGTTTTCTCTGTTTCTGCTCGGTAATTCTCTGTTGAAAAGACATTGTTTTTCCTGCTATTCTGTTTTTTCATCAAAAATGTTTGTTACCATTTGTGTACCACTTCTATTTGAATTATTGATTTATTTATTTGTTTTGTTATTTTCTCTACTTTTGTCAAGACTTTTGACAGAATACCATCACATAGGTAAGAGACAGTGGGCCAGGAACCAGAGAAGGGAACAATTAATGCATAGCAGGCAAGCATCATACAACCAAGCAGAAATCAGGGATGAAAAGTTCACAAAAAGCTGTTGGGTCTTGCAATAGATGGTGAATGAATGATCGTTTTAAGGCCATTTTCCCCGCCAGAGCAGGGGTTAGCCTTGCGGGCCCCATGACAATCATGGTTCCCTGTTTGAGGCAATGTTTTTTTTTTTATGGCCGGATGCCCTTCCTGGCGCCAACCCTTAGTCGCCTCTTATGATGCGCAGGGATACGGTGTACCTATTCTAAATCGGGGTACACACCGGGATCATTCATCCCAGCAAGCTGGTACTCAATTTGCCGACCTCGGAAGGATGACAGGCTGAGTCAACCCCCCTGGTGTTAATTCAGCGATCGACCGGGATTCGAACCCAGGATCCTAGGATCCCAAGCCAGCACCCTAACAGCTAAGCCAACACCAGGCTAAATAGATGCTATAAATAGATGCTAAATAGATGCCACCTTGCAATAGATGGTGGTGAATAATATCCTTGAAGGCCTGAAGAGAGGGACAATATGGTGTCGGGGCAGAGGTGGTTCTACAAAAGGGATAAGAAGGAATCAATTGATCGCTGATGTGCAGAAAGCTTTTACCTGGGTTGTGTCACCGTTCGATGGTTTGTCAATCCAGGATGTCAAGGAACTCCGACTGAGGACCCTGTACACAATCCAACAACGAAATTGCACTTGTTCTGAAGGAAGAATAATGCAACGTAACACCTGACATCCATCATAATTTGGTACAAAGTGTTTGTGTCACTCTGCTGGAAATCAAATAACTATTAATTAATTACTCTTTACATTTTCTTGTTGTCCCAATACTTTTGGAAATGTTAGTGTACTGTAACAGGTAAAAATGGTGTTTGGGTATCTTGACAGGCTGTCCGTCTCTCTTCTCGTAAGAGGAATGATGTTTAATGAAAATTTTACTGAGATAACAGCAAAAATAATTTCAAAATGTTATTATTGGTTTACATTTTATTAAATTTTTTTGCCTATGCTATTACTCTGGAGATATTCATCATAACCACAGTTACTCATAACGAGGGATGTTCATATGGTTTGTAGTAATCATTTTAAAAAGACGTCATTGTTTTTTGTTTTTTAAGTGAAAAAGATAAGCAAATATTTATTTGAATATCACACGTAACATTCGTTGATTTATTCCATTTCAAATTGACTTTGGCATTGGAGAGAGACAGCAGAAAGTTTAAAAGCCGTGTTTTGGTAATTTGGAGGGGAATCGTTAAGAGAATGTGGAGAAGACGTTTCATCTGAATTTGTGAATCACAGTGTGCACGGTGCGCTCGGTCGATAGGAGCCCATTTCGTGGTGAAATAGGAAGGTTCTGCTGGATTAATGGAGGCAGAGCAAGCTTTAATCAGAAATAAACGTTTTAATTCCCATAATCGGGGTGCTCCTCGTTCCGCAGTGAGCAGGCGGGGTAAAAAAAATGATGGGGAAGGGTGGGGAGATGTGGGAGAAAAGGGAGTTGGCAAAGAAAGAAGAGGGAGACGGAGAGAGAGATGTATGAAAAAAATACAGGAGGGCAGTGAGGTGTCATGGATCAGAATGAGGAGGGGGGTGAAAGAAAAGTGAAAAGGCAGGTGCTCCGAGAAAGAATATCCGACAGGAGGGAAAAAAAAAAAAGACAGAAATGTACACTCAGACAGATAGTCAGAGATTGACCGTGAGAAAAGAAAAGGAGAGAGATGGCCCACAGTGGGGGCAGCAAGAGCGGTGGAGGCGCATGCTGTCCCGGCGGGACCGATCGCAATTTTATTGCGGAGATTCGTTCTCATCGATCCGAGGGAGGAAACGGCAGTGAGAGCTTACAAAAGGGTGTCAAGCGAGGCGGGCCAAGCTATTACAGCATTTGAAATATTCGCCCAGAAATCGATGGCCAGCGATGGGAGCCAACCAGCTTAATCTGGACACCGCTTTGATCAAACTTTTGGCCCCACTTGTTGGGAGCTGGTATCAGGAAATGTTGGTGGGTGTTGGTGGATGTGGAGAAGACGTCTCCACATCCACCCTGATGGGCAGTTGGATGCCTGATGATGAGTTGCCTGATGATGTTGATGAGTTGATGAGATGCCTGATGAGTTGGATGCCTGATGGGCTGCCTGATGGGCAGTTGCCCTGATGGGCAGTTGGATAATTGATTGATGGACAGATGATTGATTGGTATATTATGGGGTGTGTGGTTAATGAATTGGAGCATTTAACACTTGATTATTCAATCGCGAGGAAGATAATTTCCTGGAATTTAATTAAATGTCAAAGTTGGTGGCTCTTAATATTATTGTTACATGCAATATGCACATTGGTTTGAAAGAATCTACACTAAACAGGGTTCTTGCCTTATTTGATTACGATGCATATCTTGTCTGGCCAGACGAATGTTTATTTTTGTTTCTTTTCTCTGAAATCGAGGCTCATGGAAGAGCTTTTTGTTTTTGTTTTCTTTTCATATATAGTTAAGGCTCGTGGAAGAGCTTGGACACAGAACAGGTCAGGACACAACACAATAAAGGGAACTGCAGGATACAGGGGAAACACCAACAGCAGGGTGGAGGTAGAAGGTAGATGGACAAACAAGGGATGCAGGTAATGATGAATGGGGTATGGATGCAGGGGTAAGGGAGAATGCAAGGGGCGGACAAGATGGATAGATAAGCAAAATTTTGAGAGGGGTGGAGGTGGTTTAACGGGTGTAGAAAAGATCTTGGCTTTGCATGGGGCCACGCAGACCTGAGATGGTAGTGAACAGCTGTCTTGAAGACACACAGAGAAGAATTGGATTGAAGAGTGTGTGGAAGTAGGTGGGAAAAGAGAGGAATAAATGAGTGGAGGAGAGCAGTGGTTCTGGGTTTCCGGCCATCTTACCAAGAGAGGGGATTGCTGCGTGCATCCAACAGATACTTGAGCGGGGGGGGGGGGGGGGGGGGGGGCGGGGTAGCGGAGCGACAGAGCATGGAGAGGGCAGAAGTTTTCAAGACCAGAAATGAGGTGGAAGAAGATGGAGAGACCAGTGACCTGTCAGTGATGGTGAAGTGATAGGCCCATTCCCATTGACCTAGCGTTATCGCAAGAGATTCTAATGATCTTGAAAGCCTTGGTTTCCATGGCATCAAGGTGAGTAAGATGTAAGGCAAGGGAGCCAACTCAGAGGGGAGAGCAGTACGCCATCAAGCTGTGGATGAGAGCTTTATAGGTGCATAGGAGCTCAGGTGTGCCAAGAAAGGACTTAGCGTGATGGAGGATGCCTAGTCATTGCCTGGCTTTGGAGGCCAACTTTGAAATGTGGCTTACCCAAGAGAGATCATGGCTGAAAGTGAGACCCAAGAGTTTAATGACTGAACCTCTTCAAGGCAATTGTTGAAAAAGTAGATGGGAGGGTTTGCGGAATGGTCCTTTCGAAGAGAGAGAGTGAGTGTGTGGAATTTCTCAAGATTGAAAGACATGTTCCAGGTGTTTGACCGGTTTTTGTTTTTGCCAAGGTGTGAGGAAAGGGAAGAGGCTACTTGTGCCTGCCTGTCTGTCAGAAGGAAGAGGGAAGAGGGATGTGTGATGGTAGAGAGTGGAGTCATCAGTAAAGAGATTAAGAGGATTTTTCAGAGAGTCAGTGAGATCATTGATGAAAGTTGGGAATAGGATGGGGCCTGGAACACTGCCTTGGGGTACTCCAGCCTTGACAGGAAGAGGAGAAAAAGGGGTCTGTTTAGAGCCACACATTGGCTACAAGAGTGGAGGAAGTCAGTAATCCAAGAGTGGAGTTGACCTTGGATTCCATAGGCAAACATTTTGGAGAGCAAGGTGGAATGCCAGACTATCGAAAGGTCAAGATGTGTCCAGAGAGACGCCCCTGATCTCATGTCTGATATTGAGGACCTCCATCCATTGTTGCGAGAGTAAAATCAGCATGTCCAAGGTAGAGTGACCAGGTCTGAATCCAGATCGATGATTTCTGATGAGACTGTTAGAGAAGAGGAAGGTTTTTATGTCAATTGTGATGATGGATTCCATGATCTTGCTGATGATTGGAAGTAAGCTAATTGGTCTGTAGTTGAGAGGGTCAGTCTTTGCATCTTGTTATGTAATGGTATGATGTTGGCAGATTTCTAAGCAGATGGAAGATGACCTAGGATAAATGGCAGGGTGAAAAGGGTAGAGAGGAAGCGCAAGAGCATCAGAGCAGATATGCTGTCTGGTCCAGTGGCAGAGTCAGAGTTGAGGGTTGCCAAAAATGTTTCCACCTTTTCAGGTGCAAAAAGGACAGAACCCAGGAGCAGTTAGGAACAATTGGGAAAGGTAGGGAGAGAGTGGTTAAGTACACAAGATTTTGAAGCAAAGATAGAATTAAGGCATTCAGCCTTCTCACGAGCGGAGTCGGCTGTGGTTCTATTTGAAGTGGGAGAAGGGATGGAAGGGGAGCATACAGCAGGGACCAACTTGATAAGGCGCCATCAGGTTTTACAGGAGGGAGACAAATTTGAAGGCTCATTCTTGAGGTTGGGCAGATGTTTTCTGGCTCTCCTAAGAGTAGACACACACTTGTTCCTGGCTTTGTGGGATGATCTGAGATTGCCTTCAGTTGGATTTGCCTTGCCTTCCAGGAGGAGAATGCAAGTTGTGTTAAAGCAATGCCACACTACATGATTTAGAGTACCAAGAGTGGGAGGATGAGTAAGATAACTGAAGACGAGATGGGATAAATCTGTGCATAAGGGAGAGTAAGTTTCTGTTGAAGAATTTCCAGGCTGAATTAATATCAAGGGCAGTGGATATAGGAGACCTGTCCTAAAGTGTGATGGCTGCTTGCAATCCCTGCCATTTTGCATGAGTGAACTGCCAGACTCACCGGGGTTGAGGCTGTTTTTCTGAGAATGGCCGGAGAGATGTTGATCTTCACAAGCACACGATCAGATGAGCCAATCGGGACGGTGGATGAGCAAGATACAATGGCGGGGAAGTTGGTCATCACCAAATCCATAAGGGAAGATTTGCCATTGGGAGAGATCTGGGTGGGAAAATTCATGTATTGAGTCAGTCCCTTGGAATCACAGAAGTCCTTTGCAGAAGTGCCATGGCTGGTGAGAGGGGTACCAACACCCAGCCAGTTAGCATGGTGACAATTGAAGTCGCCACATATGAGGAAGAGGGAGTTGGGATGAGGTGATTAAACGTTGGTCCATGTCATGAGAGAGATGTATATGGAGTCGCCACATATGAGGAAGAGGGAGTTGGGATGAGGTGATTAAAAGTTGGTCCATGTCATGTGAGAGAGATGTATATGGAGTCGTCACTGTTTGGAGGATGGTACAACACACAGAAAAACATGAGGTGTGAGAAGAGGGGATGTCGCTGCCAGATGTGCTCCTGGGGTTTGGGAGGTGTAAGAGCAGTACACTGAGAGTGAGAAATTGAGTTTTTGATGTACACCACAACTCCTTCGCCAGGAGGTTGTTCAGGTTTATCAAACCGGAGGAGTCAATAGCCAGGGAGACACTAAGGAGTCATGGAGGTCTCGTGGAAGGAATAATTCTGTTAAACAAATGATGTCTGGTTTATCAGCAGCGTCCTAGGTTGAGAGCTCTGCCAAGTTGGAACGGAGGCCCCGGACATTTGACATCCACATAATTAGGGATGAGGGGGTTGGGTGTGGGGGGGGGGGGGGGAGGAGAAATTGGGATCGTGGAGGATGCGATGGGAGGCCTTGTGGGAGAAAGGTGAGGCTTTGGGAGTGAGAGGAGAGGTTTGAGTATGTGGGGTGCAGGGGAGATTTGAGTGTGTGGGGAGTGAGAGAAGGTTTGAGTGTGAGGAGTATGGAGAAAGATTTGTGTGGGGGGGTAGTGGTAGAAGGTTTGAGTACGAGAGGTGCGGGGGAAGGTTTGACTGTGTGTGGTGAGGGGGATTGTTTTAGAGGGTGAGGTATGGGGGAAGCATTGAGAGGGTGGGGTGTGGAGTAAGGCAGAAAGCGGGACATGAAGCTTTGAGAGGGTGGTGTGGGGGTTGATGCTTTTTCCTGATTCCATATTTCCAAAGATCATGGGATGGGGGATTAGAATGCTTGTTAAATGGATGGAGAAACGCTGCGCTGTATGAGCGGGGATGAAGTTTAATGGGGTATAGAGAGGGAGGGGAAGGGGTTGGAGGACGATTGTGGACGAGGAGCCAAGCAGACAAAAACCTCAGAAAAATAATCCTTTTGAAGAAGAAGAAGAAGAGACAAATATCACTGTGGAGAAGCAGAACGCGTGCAGCATGCCTGAAGGAGAAACAAGAGTTTAAATGCATTCTCAAAATGATTTTTTGAAAGAATAAGTGTTTATATTATTTAATATAGATTCTGTTTGGAGAGAAGAGGGGGTGGGGAGAATGTATAACCGGAAGTAGAAGGAAATTCAATAAAAATGAGGATCATTTTGGGTGAAATGATATATAAAGTTTTTTGTACGTTTCTTTTGTTCCGACTTTTTGAAATGAGGAGACAATCTATCTATAATTCCAGTAATCTCTGTGTGTATGTCTGTGTGTGTGTGTGTGTGTGTGTTTGTCTGTGACCGCTGTTTCTCGACAACCACGGGTCCGATATACTTGAAACTTGCCAGGTATATTGCTGGGGACCCGAGGATGTGCCTTTTCAAGGTTTCATATTAATCGGAGAAGTAGTTACCGAGCTATGGCGATTTCTTTACCAAACTCCGCAAGCCGTTCGCTTTGGACCAAACCATTTCATGTAAATAGAGGGGGGGGATTGTCACCGTACTCGCAAGCCGTTCGCTTTGGCTTTGCGAATGGACCAAACCATTTCATGTAAATAGAGGGGGGGGATTGTCACCGTACTCGCAAGCCGTTCGCTTTGGCTTTGCGAATGGACCAAACCATTTCATGTAAATAGAGGGGGGGGGATATAATTTTAGATATATATATAGTACGGGCATGCCCTAGTAGGAAACAAACGAAATAGGAAAGAGGAAAGGATAAAGTTGCGGATACAGAAGCGGGGCACAAGGGAACACACCCATTACTGATTACTAAAGCAACTTTTCTGAGTCAGGCCTTAAAAAGGAGGAGAGTGAGGTAACAGTTGTGAAAAAGGCAATGTACAGTGGGGCAACAAGCAGGGGTGAAAAACAAACAGAAAAGGAGGAGGGGAGGAAACGAATGCAGCAATTTCAGATCCGAACTCGAACAGCACTCGGTAGAGAGCATACTTCCGCCAGGCTGAACAGTTTACATTTTGTATCCCACTGATAGGTCGAGTGGCATGTGGACTTTAACCAAATATAATCGGCTTCTTGTTGTCACCTTCCTAAATCATCCACAAAGTTTTGCCATAACCCATCCACAACCTTTTTAAATATCGTGCGATATGTCATTTTTGTCCCCATCTCTCAATGGTTAATTACTTTAAAAAATTTTTTTATTCTAGTATCCAGATCTGTATCTTCATCAAAATTTAACTCGATATTCCTTTATACACACCCAGCCTATCCACCAAGTTTCGTTCAAATCCGTCTCTAACTTTTTGAGATATTCTGCTCACAGACAGAAAACATACAGTGCATTGAGAAAGTATTCAGACCCCTTCACTTTTTTCACATTTTGTTATGTTGCAGCCTTATGCTGAAATCGTTTAAATTCATTTTTTCCCTCATCAATCTACACTCAATACCCCATAATGACAAAGAGAAAACAGGATTTTAGAAAGTTTTGCAAATTTATTATAAAAGAAAAAACTGAAATATCACATTGACATAAGTATTCATACCCTTTGCTATGACACTTGAAATTTAGCTCAGGTGCCTCCCATTCCTCTTGATCATCTTTGAGATGTTTCTACACCTTGATTGGAGTCCACCTGTGGTAAATTCAATTGATTGGACATGATTTGGAAAGGCACACACCTGTCTAGTGTCTATATAAGGTATCACAGCTGACAATGCATATCAGAGCAAAAACCAAGCCATGAGGTCGAAGGAACTGCCTGCAGAGCTCAGAGACAGGATTGTATCGAGGCACAGATCTGGGGAAGCCTACAAAAAAATTCTGCTGCATTGAAGGTTCCCAAGAGCACAGTGGCCTCCATAATTCTTAAATGGAAGAAGTTTGCAACAACCAGGACTCTTCCTAGAGCTGGCCGCCCGGCCAAACTGAGCAATCGGGGGAGAAGGGCCTTGGTAAGAGAGGTGACCAAGAACCTGATGGTCACTCTGGCTGAGCTCCAGAGATCCTGTGTGGAGATGGGAGAAACTTCCAGAAGGACAACCATCACTGCAACACTCCACCGATCTGGGCTTTATGGCAGAGTGGCCAGACGGAAGTCAAACAGTTCAATCTTGGTTTCATCAGACCACAGAATCTTGTTTCTCACAGTCTGAGAGTCCTTTAGAGTCCTTTTTTGCAAACTCCAAGCAGGCTTTCATGTGTCTTTCACTGAAGAGAGGCTTCAGTCTGGCCACTCTGTCATAAAGCCCAGATCGGTGGAGTGTTGCAGTGATGGTTGTCCTTCTGGAAGTTTCTCCCATCTCCACACAGGATCTCTGGAGCTCAGCCAGAGTGACCATCGGGTTCTTGGTCACCTCTCTTACCAAGGCCCTTCTCCCCCGATTGCTCAGTTTAGCCGGGCGGCCAGCTCTACGAAGAGTCCTGGTTGTTCCCAACTTCTTCCATTTAAGAATTATGGAGGCCACTGTGCTCTTGGGAACCTTCAATGCAGCATAAATCTTTTTGTAGGCTTCCCCAGATCTGTGCCTCGATACAATCCTGTCTCTGAGCTCTGCAGGCAGTTCCTTCGACCTCATGGCTTGGTTTTTGCTCTGATATGCATTGTCAGCTGTGAGACCTTATATAGACAGGTGTGTGCCTTTCCAAATCATGTCCCATCAATTGAATTTACCACAGGTGGACTCCAATGAAGGTGTAGAAACATCTCAAAGATGGTCAAGAGAAATGGGAAGCACCTGAGCTAAATTTCAAGTGTCATAGCAAAGGGTGTGAATACTTATGTCAATGTGATATTTCAGTTTTTTCTTTTTAATAGATTTGCAAAACTTTCTAAAATCCTGTTTTCTCTTTTCATTATGGGATATTGAATGTAGATTGATGAGGGAAAAATTAATTTAAACGATTGCAGCATAAGGCTGCAACATAGCAAAATGTGAAAAAAGCAAAGGGGTCTGAATACTTTCTGAATGCACTGTAGCCTTCGTCCACCTTTGGTCACGGAGGTAACGAGGCCTACAAGAGTATTCATCCCAGACAAGAAGACGCAAACCCAGCACAAAAACTGATGTAAGGGCCACAAGGAGATGCAGAAATACATTTAGTCAACAAATCAACACCAACAATTAATAGAAACTGTTAAGCCAGACAATTCCGGAACAAGAATGCTCAGCTTTCGAAGACAGCCTCTCAGTGCAGATAAGATGGTGTTATGAAGAAGATGATGGAGAAGAAGAGAAGATGAGGAGAAGAGAAGATTGAGAAGATGAAGGAACCGTATTTTTAAAAAGTTCCTGAACTGGAACCACAACATTGAGGCCAAAATGAAACGAGTTGTTTTCAATGAGGTTGGAATTGCTAATTGTATTTCATCACCAATGACACCAAGTGTTGCACTCGGCATTCCCTGTTTTTCAACTATTTAGATTGCAAAGAAATAATTATTCTACATAAACAAATGTAATTATGCATGAAATTCTTAACAACTGTGCAGTTCTCACGATGTTGAGCAACACAAGTTGATTATCCAGCCACTGTATTTCAGAGGGTTAAAGTTGTAACCATTTGTAATCACCAACTTTCAGCATGTTCAGGAATGGTGGCGCAGATTGCAAACGTCCATGGTGCTGATATTGTGCCCTCATGTTTGTTTCATTTGATTCCAGTGGCAGTTGCTTCAGTTTTCTGGGTCGATGCGGATCTTGGTAGTGACGTTTACTTGGATGGTAAGCTTCCCTCATTACAGTTTTCTAAAATGATCATTTTCCTCTTTTAAAAGCATTTCCTAATACTTGCCCTTTGGTGCAATGATCTTCTATACGATGCTTCATTTTGAATTTATTGGTTGCTCTTTAGTATGCTCATCATTTGGTAATAAAGCGAAATTACACATAAATATCAGAAATTGAGAATTAGTATGTGGGATCATCACCGAGTTTTAATTTTGCTTAATTATATGAAAAACATGTGCCATTTTTAAGTGGTGCAATGTGTAGCCATGTCTTACTTACCAATGGTTGTCCACGATTGGCTGTGAGAAGCAAGTGATATTTTACCACCAATTACGGACTAACAAAGGGAAGGCATGGCTGTCCGCACGGAAATTAATGGGATCGTCATGAACTTATAAGTTGCATTTATTGCTTCGTGATGCATATTTTCCCATTGAATCCTCATCATCATCATCCACATCCCATATTCTTGATAAAGGAGTCTCTTGGCAAGGGTCGCTCTCGACGATTTGCCGATTCCTTCTCGACCACGATGGAGTCCTTAATGTCCACCAATTACCATTGCTGGCAGACGGGTCCTTCGGTTTAACGTCCTCCCCGGTGGACGGTGCACGCATTGATGTATCGCCTTGTCTGAACACACCAGAGAGCGGCGGTTTATAGCAGGGCCGAGATTCAAACCCAGGCGAGACAGCTCAAAGCCGAGCGAGCATACCTCCAAGCTAACCTGCCATGCTTTTAAAATAGGACAGAAATTACATTTAAATTTAAAATCCGACTTTTTTACTGGAAGTCCTAGCATTGTGCATGTGTTTTATGCCTCCACCCCCTTCCCACACCTCCTCCCCCCAAGCCCTCTCCCTCCCACAGATCTCCCGATGTCCCTGCTCTCAAATGTTGTACTTGTGTGCTTCCCCCTCTCTCCCCATCTTGTCTCCCGCTCCGTTTATTTTGTATTTTATGTGTCCGTTTTTTTGGGGGATTAATGTTAGCTCTTACATGAGCCTCGATCTTGTATAGAAAAAAAAAAAAGGGAAAATTTGATAATGATCAATTCTACTAATTCTTACTATTTTAATTCCATGTTTATTGTGAATTGTACGTTTAGTTTCACGTTGATTTGGCAAACTATCTTTTATGGAAATGAGGAGGATTATACACCCTTAATGTGGAAATGTTTCTACCAGATTAGGGCCGACTTTATTAATGCTTCAACTGCTCTTTCCACAGGTGTCATCACTGTGGTGGATGCTAAATATGGGCTGGAGGTATGACGTTGACCTTTTTTTTTTTAAACCTAATTTTAATCTCAGTGATCAGGATGATTGGTGAGGGGAGAGTGAAGCGTTGGTATTGATGAATTCTGGAATAGTCATTGCACATAGTTTCCGTAATGAGGTTCTTGTGATCTGCATTTTTGAAAGTGATTAGGGCTCATGGAGGAGCTCGCACATGTATCACATGCTGGATGAGGGAATTATGAGACGTGTACTTTTACATGGATGGCAAGGATATTAGTAGACAATGTACAAGTCAACATAGTCCATATCTTTATTATAATAGAGCAAACGTATATGGTTATATTTGCTTGCCTGTTTGTTTACATGCGACCAAAACGTCTTCGTCTTCTTCAAATAAAATTAACACCCAAAACACAGTCCATGAACTCTTAATTACGTTTCGACTGCTGAGACTCCTCAGACCTTGATGACCCTTTAAGTCCCCCAAGACCCTTAAGACCACCAAGACCCCCTGAAAACCCAAAATACCCCAAATACCCAAAACACCCAAAAGCCCCTATAGACCTAAAATACCCTGAAGACCCCGAAGACCCAAAACACCCCAAAGACCCAAAATACCCTTAAAAAGGTCCTGAGGCTCCAAAAGACCCGGAAGACCCAAATGGCCCCAAAGACCCAAAACACCCGGAAGACCCCAAAGACCCAAAAGACCCATGAAGACCGAAAACACCCCGAAGACACAAAAGACCCCGGATACCCAAAACACCCCGAAGGACCCAGAAGACCCGAAAGACCCAAAACACCCTGAAGACCAAAACACCCTGAAGACCCCAAAGACACTTAAAGACCCTTTAGACCCAAAATACCCCCAAAGACCCGAAACACCCCGTACACCCAAAAGACCCCCAAAGACCCGAAACACCCAGAAGACCCCGAAGACCCAAAACACCCTGAAGACCCAAAAACACCCTGAAGACCCAAAACACCCTGAAGACCCCAAAGCCACTTAAAGACCCGTTAGACCCAAAAGACCCTTAAATACCCCGAATAACCAAAATACCCCAAAGACCCTTAAAGACCCAGAGGAACCATAAGACCCAAAAGCTCCTGAAGACACCGAAGACCCAAAAGACCCCGAAGACCTCAAAGACCAAAAACACCCCAAAGACCCTTAAATGCCCAGAGGATCCAAAAGACCCTGAAGACCCAGATGCCCCTGAAGACCCAAAACACCATGAAGACCCAAAACACCCTGAAGACCCAAAAGACACCGAAATGGTCAAAGATGCCTATCCCTCTGAAACGACGTGTGTTGAGGCGTGCGGAGCGTGCCGAGTCACGCTACCATGAACAACAATTATGTGCTCAGATGGGAATCCCAAAACAAGCCGCCCTGCCAAATTAAGCAGTTTCTTTTATTTTCAGTCTCCAGTATCTCTTTTACGAAAGGAAATTTGCATCTGTTAATAGCAAACTGGTGTTGTCAAACAGTCCAAATGATAATTTTGACAACTTTCCTTTCCACGACGTGCTAGCTTTAACAAGTTTTAGCAACCGATTACATGGTTAGGCCATCTTTTTCAGGTGCAAAATATCAGTAAACATTTTGTAAGGAAGCAATCAATGTAAGTGGTGGCTTTGAAGAAAGAAGGGCCGCTTTACAGAAAGCAATATGGAAACATTTAGGTGGGGCATGATGTGGTGTGAGTGTAGCTAAAAGAGAACACTGAAATGTAATTGTTTCAAATAATATTAATTTTGAGTTGTTCTTTTGGGTTACCTTTTAACAATGATGCTTGGAGGTTTGCATTTGAAGCAATGTCAGGTTTCCTGTCAGATTTGCATGTTGTATTTCAAGTCTTTAAAACTGGCCACACATTGGGGCCATTTGTCCATGCAAATCCAGGGTAATTATTCAAGAAAAATTAATGCATTCATGTGACACTTCATAGCAATACAAACACGCTGGAACGAACCCCAAGCTTTTCTCGGAAAGAATTTTATGCATGACCTCATTTTATGTGTTTTTTTTTTTTCAGCCCCCGTTGGACTTATTCCGAAACAGGGGGGCTTATGGATTGGGTCTCATCTATTCGTCCGTGCGTCAGTGCATCCGCGCGCAACCATATCTCGGACATGTATGGACCGATCTCGGACATGTATGGACCGACCTTCACCCAAAACAATACATGATGACATACGTATTCACATCATTTTGTTTCCTGATGCGATCAAAGATGGCCGACTGGCAGCCAATTTAGTTGTAAAAAGCTGATTTTGAACACGTCCTCAACCATTTTTTCGGATATGCGTTTACCGATCTTGTTCAATCCTGGCACACAGATAATGAATGATGGCTTACATTATTTGTACGTCATTTTGTTTCGAGATCAGATTGAAGATGGCTGACTGATAGCCATTTTGTTACTTAAAAGTGTCCCCAACCATTTCCTGAACATGCATAGTCAGATTTTCTTCAAACTTGGCACAAGCATGATACATGATGGCATGCATATGCTCCTCGCTTTATTTTGCAATCTGATCAAAGATGGCCGACTGGTAGACTGGCAGCCATTTTAGTTGTAAAAAACCCGATATTGAACACGTCCTCAACCATTTCTCGGACATCCATTTACCGATCTTGTTCAAACTTGGCACCCATAATAAAGCATGGCTTACATATGCACGTTTTTTTTAGATCAGATCCAAGATGGCCGACTGGCGGGCATTTTGCTACTTAAACGTGGTCCCAACCATTTCTCAGACGCATGAACCAATTTTGTTTAAACTTGGCAAAAAGACAACACATGAAAGCATACATATGCCGAAGATTTTGTTTTGTAATCCGACCAAAGATGGCTGACTGGTGGCATTTCACTCCGTACAGCAGAATTACTAAAACCATCAGGGCTATGATATTTGTCTTTTTTTTTTCCTTTGTTTATTTGTGTTTTCCATTGAATTCAAATATAGAGGGAATCTGCTTCTGTTTTGAGATGAAATCTTTACAAAACAGTTAAATTCACCCTGACTGGAGAAGACATCAAATGTGTGTAAAAATAAAGAAATAAATATTTCCATCCAGGTATCGTGAAAAAACACCAGTCACCCATTTTGCTAAATAGGTGGTGATTTAATATTTTTTACGGCATAGCCCATAGGGCAAAGCCATCTCGAATAGTGTTTGTCCGTCTGTATGTTTGTATGAATGTATGTATGTATGTATGTATATATGTATGTTTGTCACCTCAAACGTATACCAATTAGAGCTGAGGATCTGGTCACATGACAGGGTGATGTGGTTACATCTGATGTCATTACGGCGGTATGGCGGCTGACTCTCCATACTCCGGCGTTTTGATTCCAATGTCGTTCAGGCTGAACATATCGTCGAACCTGTCATGTATCAGAATCGCCATGCTCTTTTTGATTATTTTTTTCTTCTTCTTTTTTGCTTTCGCCATGCTCATGCACCTTTACGTTTTTCATTCAGTTTGAAACACAAACAAACCGATTGTTAAAATGATCAAATATCAAAAGCATTGGTGTTATGGCTCTTCCAAAAAAACAGTACGGATAGGCCTTAGGCTTTTTGCCTCGCCTTCGGGCCGTTTCGGACAAATTAAGCCCAGGTTTCTCAATACAGTAGTGTATCGTTTCAGTAGTATCGTTTTCGTAATAGTAATAATAATAATAATATATTAAATATGACCATAACACTTTGATCCCAATGTCATGAATACAAAGTTAATGGATTGAAGCGGTGTATGGTTCATGAATTGATGATAAGCGGTGTATGGTATAAACAACTGTGGAAGTAAGGAATTCACCTCGGTTTTTTGATAGCATGTTATTACCCCAACCCTTGTGGGGTATATAGATTACAGTAGATCTTCGCTCAGTTCTGTAAGTAAAACTTACCTCACGGATGTCGGGATTCCTCCAAATTTATTTGTTTAATGTTATAACCCACATTAGCAACTGTTTAAAAAGCTAATCATGTGTGTTTGTGGTTTATAATATAATACAAGCCCGGCAACGCCGCTGTTAGACTTTCGGTCTTGTTTCTCTACAAGAGCGAGGCTCATGGAAGAGAAAAAGTTTTTCTCTACAAGAACGAGGCTCATTGATACAGTTGTTGCAGTCTTCTACGGATCCCGACATCAGTGGACACATACTTTATCATGACATTAAAAAATGTACCAACCGTTTCTCAACAATATGTACTCACCCTGTACCATTTGATATATGTTCAACATGGGCACTGCCAACGATATAGAGCCCTTGCGTATATATTATTTTATAATTATTTTACAAAGAGAGTCATTAATGTATGGAATAGAGTCTTCCTGGAAAGTCAGTAGTAGCAGGGGCAATAGGTATAAAATTGAATTGGATATTGATACCTATAAGCAATAGTGATAATAGAGTGACAGAGGCAATCCCTCTCCTCCTCCCTCCTATTCACTCTTCCTATTTAGTGTATATTGGGTTGGATTGAATTAATGGGTTTGGGTGGGTGTTGAGGATGTGTGCTCGAGGATTGGTTGATTGGGTAGGCCCAATGGCTTCCTGTATCGAGATTTAATTGTATAATATACATATGGTAAATACAATGGTTTTGTGTAATAAAACGTAATGATATATACATTCTGACCCCGACATTCACGGGTTCCTCGTATTTGCGGTTGATAAACTGCGACCTGCTTCAACATTCGTGGCCCTGTGTCCTGCGTATTCATGGTTTTTTGGCAGGCGCAGAAAAAACATTTTCACAAGCCATGAGCATAACACAGTTCTAAAACTTATCTTTCACCAGCCACACACAAAGTATGCTAGCGTACACATAAAACATCTTCCACAAGCCACGATCATGACCTGCTTCGACATTTGTGGCCGTGTGCTTCGCATTTTCATGGCTTTTCCCGGCCACGTAAAAATATTTTAGCCACCCTATAAGCGAGCTTCGCGGGATGTCCCACCACCTGCGTATCACATCATCTCCCACGAGTTACTGTACACTGTACAGAATCAAAACACTTCACCACATATATTAGTATAATTAGTAGCTGCTCCATACGGCATCATCCAAGCTGTTACACAATGAAAACGCTTCACTGCATCTACTACTAGGTGCAGAATACAGCATCACCCGATAAAATCCCCCACAAACAATGGGCAGACTACTCACCCCTCCCACAGCTATCCACAATGCCCGCATGCGTACATATGCCCACCGCGTCCTGGGTCTCAATCATTCTTCTCATCCTGTTGCTTTGACCTGCGTTTTTGGCTCTCGCTCTGCTCATCGTTCAATCATGGCTCCCAAGTGCAAGACCAGTGGCAGAGATAACATTGACTATCAAGAAGCAGAAGAAAGTGATGAGCCTGAGCCAGAGAGTGGAGCTGCTCGACTGCCTTTGGAGAGGACAGAGTGCGGCCTCTGTGGGCAGGCATTACGGCATCAACGAATCCACCGTTCGCTACATACGGAAGAATGAGAAGGCAAATCGAGAAGGTGTTGCGGCCAGCACTCTACCAAGCACCAACATGGTCGCCCAGGTCCGGGACACCTACATAGAAAGGATGGAGAAGTCTCTCAGCATATGGATAGAGGACAACACGCAGAAGAGTATGCCTTTGAGTGGACCTCTCATTCATGCAAAGGTGAAACTTATCTGTGTGGCGTGGTTGATGCGAGCACAAGTGATGCGCTGGGCGATGATGGTACGAGCAGTGCCAGTTCATTCACAGCAAGCAGGGGATGGTTCCACTAGTTCAAGAAGCAGTAAGGTCTCAAAAATGTAAAGCTCACAGGGGAGCGTGTCTCCACGGACCACGGCGCGACTAAAACGATCCCTGCTCAACTCGCCAGGCTGATCAACGTGAAGGGATACCTCCCAGAGCAGGTCTTCATTGCTAATGAAAACAGCCTATTCTAGAAAAAGATGAAAGAATGATATATTTTCACCGCAACTCAGTTTAACTCTGGGTATGCAGAATGTTATTTTTCAGCGTAGCCCTATGCACCTCCAAGAAACACCCACGAGCGATCATGCCCCTGCAAGATCATATGCGATTATGCCCCTGCTAGAACCCCGGCCGAGTTATACCAACGACTTAAAAAGAAAAAATGGAAGTGCTGCTTCCTTGCTTCATGCTCACCATTCAAAAATGGATAGAGCACAGACAAAAGATGGGATGGTGGGGCATGCTTGCAGACTTCTAGCAGATAGTTTTGACCTTTTTTACATTCTTTTTGACTATTTTACATTCTTTTTGATCTTTTTATATTCTTTTTGACTTTTTTACATTCTTTTTGATCTTTTTACATTATTTTTGACCTTTTTACATTCTTTTGACCTTTTATTATTATTATTACAAATACAAGCTTTATATTTAAGAGGCAGAGTTTACACTCTAAGTGGTTGCTCGGCCATGCTAAGACACACCTCTTCCTTGGGGCGCAGATGTATTCGTACTGGCTGGTGTATTTCACCACCTTGGTGACCCAATTTATGCGGAATAATAAAACGAATCTTTCTTTTGATGTTATGGAAAATTGATTTTGGCAATCTCATTTGTATAATCGACTACTTTCTAACATATGGCCTTGTATCTGCGCTCATCTTTCTGGGACAAAGCTATCTTTCTTCTCTCTGGCTTTTCCAGCAGTGTGGATCATGAATACAGGGAGAATATGCATTGACTAAAATATGTTCTGAATGTCTGTTATAACTAGATGCCTGATATATAGGTCTACTTGTATATGTAAACATGCAATACTTAAAGTATGCACTGTAACACTTGCCAATGTACACTGTCTTTGAACGTTACATGTTTATGACTTCCTATCACTGTACATCATCTGTAAATGACAAAAACCCATGCACACCTCTGTAATCATACCACCATAAAACGGAGAAACACCAGCTCCCTCGGGGAATGATCATGTGATGTGCCATTTTCTTCGGACACATGACCCTCCGTGAGCAGGAGCGAAGCTGCAGCCATTAAATCAAACCTATATATGTGATATTCCCTCCCTGTGACGAAAGGATGCCAACCGTGTAGGGACACTTTTGCTTGGATACAGAGGTTTGCATAAAAAGGACTACTGTGTCTTCAATATTTTAGGTTCACTTTCATTTTATGGGGCTGACAGGATTGCATTCGCCTCTGAGCTGTCTATCCTGGGTTCAAATAGCGGCCCAACTACACACTGTCATCCTGGTGCTTTGCAGGCAGGGCGATTCATCTATGTGTGTGCCATCCCTTGGATGGACGTGACATTACATGTCCCAACTGCGAGCATAAGTTGGTGGCTGTTAAAGATCCCTTTGCAAAGAGTAGACGATCTATCGCTGACACCATGGACAAATTACAAATTTCTGCTTTGACTGATTCCTGGGAAACCAGTGGCAAACTACCCAACATAACCCATGTCAAGAAACTACTTTGGAAGCACCAACACTGTAAAGGGTGTGGTACAGATCATCCCAGAAGAATTTTATGATCAGTTTATATTGAACTTTTATCATCTCCTGATTTGAATTTGGAACAGCTAAACTTATCACGGTGATGAGTTTTTAAAATATAATCTGCCATGAAAGAGGTTGATAATTATTACCCTTGGCTGATGATGAATTTTCATTGAACATCTCCGAAAAATATCCCTCTAATTCTTCATGAAATTAACGATGTATTGCATAATTTATGCTATTTACTGTACAATCTTGTTTTTTAAAGTAAATAAAACCTATTATTAAACTAGAACGACACACTTCGACGTTATTACATCATTTATTACATCATCTATGCCTTCGCCCACATTATTACATCATTATACATAATTGTACCAAGTTTGATTTAAATCCTTCAGCTGTTCTCAACTATCACATTTTTACCTGACATGACATTTTTCCTCACCAAAAACACAAAATTACCTCGCTCCTCACCTTTGAGGCGGTTTAACATGTCATTGAAGCAGTTGAACATGTCGTTGAAGTCGTTGATCATGTCGTTGAAGTGGTTGAACATGTCGTTGAAGTGGTTGAACATGTCGTTGAAGTGGTTGAACATGTCGTTGAAGCGGTTGAACATGTCATTGAAGCGGTTGAACATGTCATTGAAGTGGTTGATCATGTCATTGAAGTGGTTGATCATGTCATTGAAGCGGTTGATCATGTCGTTGAAGCGGTTGATCATGTCGTTGAAGCAGTTGAACATGTCGTTGAAATGGTTGAACATGTCGTTGAAGTGGTTGAACATGTCGTTGAAGTGGTTGAACATGTCGTTGAAGTGGTTGAACATGTCGTTGAAGCGGTTGATCATGTCATTGAAGCAGTTGATCATGTCGTTGAAGCGGTTGAACATGTCGTTGAAGCGGTTGATCATGCCGTTGAAGCGGCTGATCATGTCGTTGAAGCAGCTGATCATGTCGTTGAAGCGGTCGATCATGTCGTTGAAGCGGTCGATCATGTCGTTGAAGCGGTCGATCATGTCGTTGAAGCAGTCGATCATGTCGTTGAAGCAGTCGAACCTGTCATGTGTTTTTACACACGGACAGCTGTACATTGGAGCGAGTATAGTACTACGGCTATGCCACTGTTAGACTTTCGGTCTTGTTTTTAACTATAAATATATTAAGTATGTAGTAGAACGTAGTTGTGGATGTGTAGATGCTCTTGCTACATAAACATGGCAAACCACTTTAGAGTTTAGACCCCTGTATTATGGCAGTATCAATTTAGTCAGTCATTTAGTGTAACCTTCAGTCTATTTAGGCAATAAGGTGTGTTTTACATGATACAGTCCTTGCTTTGAGAAAAGATTGGACTCCAACTCAAATTCGCATTCGCACTGGCACTTAATTTAATCGAGGAAACAGTTGCTCTGCAGTCATCAATACTCTCTCTGATTATTTGCATTAATAACTGTAACGTTGAAAAGCTACAATTATATAGAAAGAATGATCCTGCTTTTTCTCTCCTTCCTGCTGCTCATTCTCTTTGTCTCCTACCTGCTACTCTTATTATACAAGTTCCCTCATAAGGAACTTCGACGCAGGAGGACATTAGGCCCATGAAAGCCAACCAATGTTTGTTTGGTCGAAAATCCTGCTTTTTCTCTTTTTCCCATCCTGCTTTTTCTCTCCCATTGCCAACCAATGATTGTTTGTTCATGCTCTATCCTTTTAAATGCTGAGGATCAAGTAACCATTTTTTGCAGCACATACCGTTTTTAGTCTTTGGTATGACTCGGCCAGGGTTCGAAATGCCAACTTCCCAGACTCAGAGTGGACCCTCTTACCATTACACCACCAAGACTGGTTAATACTCTTCTTCTTGCTATTGGTTCACGAGTTATCAAACAGAGTGACCACTATATTCGTCATGGGTGTGTGTCTGTGTGTCTGTCTGTGTGACTGTCTGTCCGCAGCATAATTACCCGATGATATCATCCGATCTTGATGAAACTTGGGTGGGAGGTTGATATCATGATCTAGTTGTGTCCTGCCTAGAGTGGGCGTATTGTGCCCATTGTGGGCGGAGCCACGCCCGAAAAAGATGTCTTTTTAGGGGGTAATCGAGTTCAAGCTACATCTTCTCCGAGGGTGTTGGTGGAATCTGACGGGTTTCGGTATTTGGTTTGGCCAATGTCATGCATCTAGCCCCACGGAGCTCGATTTTTCATTTTCGCCCCAAGGTCAAGGTCTCAAGGTCACAAAATTTAGAAAAGTCGATTTTTGATGGTTTTATTACATTGTTCGCTTCCTGATAGAGTGAAATGTCATACATGATCTTATATTATCATATACATCATGAAATACAAGTTTTCCAACTAATTTCAGAATCTTCGACCTTTGACCTTTGAAGGTCACAAAGGTCAAAGTTTCAAAGTTGTCGGAATCGAACCGAATTTTCGGTATTGAGTAGCTAACTAACCTCATAACTGATTATACATTATTTTCTATCTCATTTCAAGGTCAGTAGCCTTCGTTTTGACATTTCCAGGCCTGGCCTGTCCGGGCCTGTTTAGGTTATAGTCCGTCCTTTGTCATTGAATACCGCTCGCTCGTGAACCATCGTCGTCTCCTGACTCGTCTCACCTTATATTTGTGGTCTTTGCTTTGAATATCACTGAATTCTCTTTCCAGATTGCCACAGCAACTCCTCTTTTTGGGTGCTTGATTAAAAACATTTCTTATTTTTTCATGTATCTACCCAGATTCTCCCTGTCCAGATCTGGCAAGCTCATCATGTGACCAGACTTCAGTGGTATTGTTTCTGTGGTTTATGTTTGCACACCTCCCACCACTGTCGTCGCAACCTGGCATTTAAGAACACCTTTGGTTTTGTTTTGTCCTTGCACATCAACATGCTGTTATTTTTTGTGTGTTGTATTGTCCTCTCTGCGGTGAAGATGCTATATATGATGACGTCATCTCTGATATGAACCTTCTCCTATAAATCCTTTTCCCTTCAATAGTGATCTTAATTACTTTCCCCCTGGGTGGTGGTTCGTGTGCAGCCACCCAGCTGCTGGTTGAATCATTTTTCTGTGGGCACGTCTGCCGCTGATGATGAATGCCTCTCTATAGCCGGTTATCTGGTACTCATTTTGCCGACCTCAGAATGACAGGCTGAGTCAACCCCACTCGGCGTTAATTCAACGGGATTCGAACTCAGGACCTTAGGATCCCAAGCCCGCCGCCCTAACCTTTAGGCCAACAACAGGTGATACTTTCCCTCTGAGTGGATGGTAGTTGCATTACTGGAGTCCATACACAGAATTGCACGCAACGTTTTTTGCAAGGCAACAGATCTTAAGCAATCCATCAACTTCCTGACACAAAATACTCCAAATGATCCATCTTCTCTCCGAGACCTGGTGCTAATCCTTTTTCTTTTTTTTTGACTTAACCTGCTCCTCTGCGACTCCTTTGAATTTACCTGAGCTCTCAAACAAGGCAGTAATTTAGCGTTGGCCTAGGTACCTGTACAATTGGATCTCTTAATTTCTGCAAGTGGATGCTAGCAGAAACGATAGCCGGCTTAAGGCTTCCAAAGAGCTACATAGTCTGCACCACCCTAACTCTGAAGCAAAAGGATGACCGTTTATGGTCAGACTGGGAATTAAATCCAGACTAGACAGTTCAAAGGCAAGTCCGCTAATAAAAAGCCATCCTGCCACCCATCGATTCCAAAAAACATCCATGAAATCAAACCTGCAGTTATACAAGTCTCCTCTCATAGATATGCAGTGATCTAAGGTTCACACTAGAACGTGTTTTTTTATTTTTTTTATACAGCGTCAAGGCTTGTGTAAGAGCTAACACATTACACACGAAAACATGCACGGACCCATAAAACAAACAATAAATAAGTATGTTTTATGGGTCCGTGCATATCCCTATATGTCTGTGGAAACAACATGCTCTCTGGTATTTGAATCTGGGATCCCAACAACACAATCCATGGGTTGAGATGGGAATGCGAAACAGGCGAACGTGTCACTTTTATTTTCCAGTCTCCCTGATTTAAAAAACAATATACAGTGCATTCAGAAAGTATTCAGACCCCTTCACTTTTTTCACATTTTATTATGTTGCAGCCTCATGCTGAAATCGTTTAAATTCATTTTTTCCCTCATCAATCTACACTCAATACCCCATAATGACAAAGAGAAAACAGGATTTTAGAAAGTTTTGCAAATGTATTAAAAATAAAAAAACTGAAATATCACATTGACATAAGTATTCAGACCCTTAACTCAGTGCTTAGTTGAAGCACTTTTGGCAGCGATTACAGCCTCGAGTCTTCTTGGGTATGACGTGACAAGCTTTGCACACCTGGATTTGGGGATTTTCTGCCATTCTTCTCAGCAGATCCTCTCAAGCTCTGTCAGGTTGCATGGGGACCGTTGGTGGACAGCCATTTTCAGGTCTCTCCAGAGATGTTCGATTGGGTTCAAGTCAGGGCTCTGGCTGGGCCACTCAAGGACCTTCACAGAGTTGTCCCGAAGCCACTCCTGCGTTGTCTTGGCTGTGTGCTTTGGGTCATTGTCCTGTTGGAAGGTGAACCTTCGCCCAGTCTAAGGTCCTGACCACTCTGTTTCAGGTTTTCATTAAGGATATCTCTGTACTTTGCTCCGTTCATTGTTCCCTCAACCCTGACCAGTCCCCCAGTCCCTGCTGCTGAAAAACACCCCCACAGCATGATGCTGCCACCACCATGCTTCACCGTTGGGATGGTTTTGGGCAGGTGATGAGCGGTGCCTGGTTTCCTCCAGACATGACACTTAGAATTGAAGCCAAACAGTTCAATCTTGGTTTCATCAGACCACAGAATCTTGTTTGTCACAGTCTAAGAGTCCTTTCGGTGCTTTTTTGCAAACTCCAAGCGGGCTTTCATGTGTCTTTCACTGAGGAGAGGCTTCCGTCTAGCCACTCTACCATAAAGCCCAGATCGGTGGAGTGTTGCAGTGATGGTTGTCCTTCTGGAAGTTTCTCCCATCTCCACACAGGATCTCTGGAGCTCAGCCAGAGTGACCATCGGGTTCTTGGTCACCTCTCTTACCAAGGCCCTTCTCCCCCGATTGCTCAGTTTGGCCGGGCGGCCAGCTCTAGGAAGAGTCCTGGTTGTTGCAAACTTCTTCCATTTAAGAATTATGGAGGCCATTGTGCTCTTGGGAACCTTCAATGCAACATTTTTTTTTTTTTAGGCTTCCCCAGATCTGTGCCTCGACACAATCCTGTCTCTGAGCTCTGCAGGCAGTTCCTTCGACCTCATCGCTTGGTTTTTGCTCTGATATGTATTGTCAGCTATGAGACCTTGTATAGACAGGTGTGTGCCTTTCCAAATCATGTCCAATCAATTGAATTTACCACAGGTGGACTCCAATGAAGGTGTAGAAACATCTCAAGGATGATCAAGAGAAATGGGAGGCACCTGAGCTAAATTTCAAGTGTCACAGCAAAGGGTCTGAATACTTATGTCAATGTGATATTTCAGTTTATTCTTTTTAATAAATTTGCAAAACTTTCTAAAATCCTGTTTTCTCTTTGTCATTATGGGGGGGGGGGGGGGGGGGGGTAGTGAGTGTAGATTGATGAGGGGAAAAATGAATTTAAACGATTTCAGCATAAGGCTGCAACATAACAAAATGTGAAGGGGTCTGAATACACTGTATATATATATATATAATATATATATATATATACTGTATATATATATATATATATATATATATATATATATATATATATATATATATATATATATATATATATATATATATACATACATACATATATATATATATATATATATATATATATATATATATATATATATATATATATATATATATATATATACATACATACATATATATATATACATACATACATACATATATATATATATATATATATATATATATATATATATATATATATACAGATATATATACAGATATATATATATATATATGCAGTGTATATATATACAGACTTGGCATTTAATATGGAATATATATTTTTTCTTGACTTGGGTTTACTTTCTTCAATCAGTATATCAATCTGGTGAGTTTCTTTTACACTTTGGTGATTTATTTGTTAAAAGAACCATGTCACTGATTGTCTGTCGCAGCAAGAAGTCAACAACAGGATTATATCGCAGGTGGCGTGGCAAAATGTACGGACAGGTGCATTTGACGATTGGCTTCACAGTCGGGTATACAAGGGTTGTTGCGTTCTGTATTAGTGGAAAACAACTGCTGCATGTCTTCAAAAGTTATTGCCGCTTCTTCTGGAGATGGTCCGTCAACTCGACAATGCTGTTTGTCATGGAGTGGTGGCTTTACGAAATTACAGCATGAAAGAGTGTGCTATTGCTCGGCAGTATGGCATCACTCAAGGTCAGGTGTTAAAGATCCTGAAACGAAATGCTCACAGGGGTGTCCCTACTCCAATACCGAGGCCAGGACATCCCCGCAGAACCACAAGGAGGGATGATCGACAGCTGCACCGGTGAATCCGCAATGGCCGTACCAAGTCAGCTCATTGGCTTAGGGCTGAGTGGCAGCAATTGACAAATGTGCCTGTATCCAGAAGGCGAGTCAACCAACGACTGGTTCAAGCAAGCTATCGTGCCAGGCGTCGCCTGAGAAAGCCACGCCTGACCAGACAACACAGCCAGCGCCGATTGCAGTGGGCCAGAGAGCACCGTCAATGTCAGCCAGGGCACTGGAATCACGTGACCTTCAGTGACGAGTCTAGATTTCTGGTCTATCGTCAAGATGGCCGCGTCCGAGTGCGCAGACAAGTGCATGAGCCCACAACGAAGATTGTATAGTGCCAAGAGTCCAAGCTGGAGGGGGTGGGGTGATCGTTTGGGCTGCTTTTCATGCAGGGGGCAAAACTGACCTGGTTGTTCTGAATGGAAACCTGAACCAGTTCAAGTACAGGGACATTCTGGAAGAAACATTGCTTCCATTTGCTCATGCAGCCTTTCGAGGAAACTTTGTCTTCCAAGATGACAATGCACGGCCTCATCGTGCTCGCATGATCCAACACTTTCTTGCTGACCATGGTGTAGAGCATATGGAGTGGCCTGCCATGTCCCCGGATATGAATACGATAGAGAACTTGTGGGCAGAATTAACACGTCAAATCGACCACTTGGACCAGCAGCCGACCTCTGTGCGTGAAATGCAGCAGACTATTGTCTGCATGGCAAGCGATTCCTGTCCAAACCTTGGCAAATCTCGTGAACAGCATGCCTCAACGTGTACGTGCTCTCCTGAATGCTCGTGGGGGTTACACGAAGTACTGAACTGTAATTTTACTGTCGGTAATCCCAGTCATAATTTAACTTTTGTTTTTGTAAAAAAAAATTTTGGCTAATGTGCAAAATAAAGAGATACTTCTGGAAAACGCACAGAAGTTTAACACAGTACTATCCATGAATTGAGTTCGATATCAGTTTACATCACTTTCAAGGATCAATTTATTTGTTTAGAAATGTCAAATGTGGTTTTTGTTTCTTTTAAAGGTCACATTAACAAAATCTAGAATAATTTCAACATAATTCCAATGAACCTTTGGTCCGAAGACATCTTGAAAAGTAAGTTCACCCCCACAAAAAAAATATTCCATATTAAATGCCAAGTCTGTATTTATATATATATACACAAAGAATTAAGTTAAGCACCCCCCCCGTTTTTTTACAACCTCGCACATTACAAGTTTGTTGTCGTCAAAACAGTGTAATATACCCATGATATTGCTATATTTTCTGGAGAAGTGATATTATGGTCACATAAAAACATAACAATCATGCCGTTTTCAATATTTTATTCTGAATAATTTAAGGTGAAATTTTTTGGGAATTTTAGGCATATTTTCACCTCAATTTAAGTATGGAGCTATAGGTCCATCACGGACAGTGTGGATGACGTTTATGTTTTCTAACGTACAGTCATTGTTCTGAGAAGACCTCTAGCGATCTTTGCGTCAATAACGTGTGTAGGACCCACGTGATCGGATCACTGACTCAACCCTACGTCTCATAGACCCTGTAAGCCGTCGTATGCGTTGCTGTGGCAGGTTGAACCCCCTCGAGCACGTTTGGGACATGTTGGGACGACAAATTGCGAAGATGGTCCCTCCAATAGCCAATCTGGATGAATTGGAACGTGCATTACATCGGGAATGGAACAACCTGCCACAGCAACGCATACGACGGCTTACAGGGTCTATGAGACGTAGGGTTGAGTCAGTGATCCGATCACGTGGGTCCTACACACGTTATTGACGCAAAGATCGCTAGAGGTCTTCTCAGAACAATGACTGTACGTTAGAAAACATAAACGTCATCCACACTGTCCGTGATGGACCTATAGCTCCATACTTAAATTGAGGTGAAAATATGCCTAA
>NC_136261.1:230798207-231020707 GCF_964187855.1 Myxine glutinosa
TGCTGTGATATAAGGGCTTTCATTTCAATTTTAAATAACTGATAAGTCAGGTATTTGTCATGCCTCTTGCTGCAGCCAACCAAGCGTAAAATATTAAACAGTGCCCTGATGAATAGCACCCGCTTTGCTGAGGCTGACGGCGGTTGAGCTGTGCTCACGGAATTTAAAGGGCTGCAGCGGGCCGAGCCGCCACTCCAGCTGCCCTCGTGACGGCGCTCAGGGTGTTTAGTAAATTCTCGCGTGCTCGAGCTCTAACCGCCATGTCGCGTGGGGCTCTTCGCTGCCACGGCGTGGCCCGAATGCCTGTTTCATACTTCGTATCTTTCTTTCCAAAACAGTATTTTGCCTTTTATTTCTCCTGTATCAAAAAAAGCCTGTGAAAGAATGAGGCATGCGTTGCATCACGAATGCTTCTCATTCTCCCATGAGATTTTCCCACAACATATTTTAGTGGTTGCCGAAGAGGACAAGAAGAGGCCATTTCGTTGGGTACAAAAGGTTGTTTATTGTACAGAAATCTCCAGCAACTGCTCACGAACGGAAGTCGTAACGGCTTATAGAAAAACAAGAACCCTCTTCGGAGGGCGTGGCTCCAACAGCCGCGCGTGTGTCACGACGACACAACCAAAAGCCCGTGTGCGTGGGTTAGTCCAAACCCATCGTAATGGTAACCGTCACATGCGGATAAGTTAACCGCGACAAGTGAATAAGGTAACCGTGACATGTGAACAAGGTAACCACTACATGCGCCCCCCCAGAAGGCACGCCACGGGCGTGTGCGTAGTTCGCGGGTGGAACAGAGCCGGGCCGCGGGTGGAACAGAGCCGGGCCGCGGGTGGAACAGAGCCGGGCCGCGGGTGGAACAGAACCGGGCCGTGGGTGGAACAGAGCCGTTGTAGTTGCAGCAGTAGGAATGGCGGGAGTGGCGAGAAGCAGTGCGCACAAAGACAACGAGGCTCCAGTGCGCGCGAAGGTAACGAAGCAGCCGTGCGCAAGAGATGAGCAGCGGTAGTAGCTGTAGGTGCAGGAGCATCAGCCTCGGGATCCGCCGTAGGAGCAGTAGTAGGAGTGGCGAGCAGCAGTACTCGGCTTGTGTGCGCGGAGGTGACGAAGTAGCAGTACTCGGCCTGTGTGCGCGAAGGCGACGAGCAGCAGTACTCGGCCTGTGTGCGCGGAGGCGACGAGCAGCGGTGCTCGGCCTGTGTGCGCGAAGGCGACGAAGTAGCCGTGCCCGGCCTGTGTGCGCGGAGGCGACGAGCAGCACTACTCGGCCTGTGTGCGCGAAGGCGACGAAGTAGCCGTGCCGCCAACGCCCCGTAACGGCGTTCCTTCGGAGGGTCCCGGAGCTGGTTCGCCCCTCTAGTCATAGAGGAGGAACCGAGCGCGATGCGCGAACCACATGGCCGCTCAACGTTGCTAAAACTCCGGCAGTTCGAGTTTAGGTCTTGTGGAAGAACTTGCGGTCGCAATCCTGCCGTGTTCATTTGGCCCCCGAATACGTTCGGGGGCAACGGGGTCACCAGTTTAACGGTTGCTGTAGAGGACAAGAAGAGGCCATTTCGTTGGGTACAAAAGGTTGTTTATTGTACAGAAATCTCCAGCAACTGCTCACGAACGGAAGTCGTAACGGCTTATATAAAAACAAGAACCCTCTTCGGAGGGCGTGGCTCCAACAGCCGCGCGTGTGTCACGACGACACAACCAAAAGCCCGTGTGCGTGGGTTAGTCCAAACCCATCGTAATGGTAACCGTCACATCGGATAAGTTAACCGCGACAAGTGAATAAGGTAACCGTGACATGTGAACAAGGTAACCACTACAATATTGTGTTTTATTTTTTAGCACACACTGTCAAAGTACTTCTCATTGTATTCATTGTAGTCTCATTCATTCTTCTTCATTGTTCTTCAATTGTTCAAATTGTTCTTCAAAGTACTTCAATTGTTCTTCAAAGTCTTCATTCATTCTCATTGTAGTCTCTCATTGTATGTATATATATATATATATATATATATATATATATATATATATATATATATATATATATATATATATATATATATATATATATATAATCGGTTCCGCTGAACTTGGGGACGACTAAGAAGAAGACCTTTGTTGGTCGAAAATTAAAGATCGACCGTCCTGAAGCTACGTCCGCGTCTTATTTAATCTCCCGATTATTTATTTAATACAAATGAGACGCCCTGTGGAGTTTATACTATTTCTCACAGTTATATTTATATATGCATTATATATGCATTATATATGCATATATATATATATATAATTATATATATATATATATATATATATATATATATGTATATATATATATATATATATATATATATATATATATATATATATATATATATATATATATATATATATATATAACAATAAACTCATTATTATTACTAGGGCATGCCCGTACTATATATACTGTATATCTAAAATTATATCCCCCCCCTCTATTTACATGAAATGGTTTGGTCCAAAGCGAACGGCTTGCGAGTGGTGACAATCCCCCCCCTCTATTTACATGGAATGGTTTGGTCCAAAGCGAACGGCTTGCGAGTGGTGACAATCCCCCCCCTCTATTTACATGGAATGGTTTGGTCCAAAGCGAACGGCTTGCGAGTACGGTGACAATCCCCCCCCTCTATTTACATGAAATGGTTTGGTCCAAAGCGAACGGCTTGCGGAGTTTGGTAAAGAAATCGCCATAGCGTGCACAAACGCGCAGGAAAGCGAAAGAATCGCAAATTAGTTTTAATTAGTTTTAAAACATAGTTTAACGCCAACATAGTTTGCCAACGTGAAATAAATGAATACGCTCTCAAATGTGCCGTCCGAGGCAGAGTCTGTTCGCCACGTTCGGCACACGTGATAACTCGCTGCTCTCTGATTGGTTGAATCGTTTTTTGGACATAGCTCGGTAACTACTTGTCCGATTAATATGAAACCTTGAAAAGGCACATCCTCTGGTCCCCAGCAATATACCTGGCAAGTTTCAAGTATATCGGACCCGTGGTTGTCGAGAAACAGCGGTCACAGACAAACACACAGACATACACACATACACACACACACACACACACACACACACACACACACACACACACACAGAGATTACTGGAATTATAGATAGATTATTTCTATTGTGAGGGACAATCGAGTCAGAAAGATAGTGAGATTGCTGTTGATAGTGAGTGAATGAGTGAGTCCTTGCTGTTGTCATGGTGTTGCCTATAAAATATCCACAGTTATGTGAGATTGCAAATATTTAGCAAAATCCATCAGTGAATGATTTCATAGTAAATTGTCATTGCAATGATATAATGTTTGAGACAAAATTCTCGTTTTTCTAAATTTTATAGTTCGAGGTGTAAAAGTCTAATGGTGCTTAGATCAAAGAATCACAACCAGAAAGAAAACAATTATATTCTGGTCTTGTTAAGAAAGTTTGATTCATATTCTGTATCGCTGATTCAGTTTTAAAATGTTGTTGAACTATAAAAGTTGGTAAAATAAGACACTTAAGCAATTCAGGCTTCAAGGGTGTTCATCACTTTTGGTAATAAATACCATGATGGAATAATACTTGCTTTGGAGAAAGTCAAGGGAGAAGCATAAATAGGAAGAGTAAAATAAAGATCATTGAAATTAGAGGCTATATAGCTTTCCAACAGGGGTTTTCAGATGATGTTTGCACTTGAATGACACAAGTGTAAGTACAAGTGTCCACAACAACAAGTCCAACACAAGTACAAGTGTCCATAATTATTCCCAAAAAGTACGTTTCCGCTACTATGCTGTTTGCAATGTTGGATTGCTGTTTTCAGGTCATTAACAGTATTGGCCAGTGTGGACCGTCTTGTAGACCTGCTCCTCAAAGGGAAACCCAAACACTCAGACCACCTTGATGCTAATCTGTCCCATCATACCCTACAAAATACATATGATGTGTCTTTTTCAGATTTCTAAATTATGAAGTCATTAATTTTGCAATTAAAATCAAAATCTTTTTATTGTTATTCACGATTACCTGTGACTTCACACCAGGAAGTTGACAGCCATATCCGTACTGTCTGCGGGTTACATCACAGTACGATTGAACTCAAATGGTGAATAATTATCGAATTTCTACAAATCTGCCAGGCCTATACGTCCTTGGTGGTTGTAGTAATACAAACCGAGATGGTTTTATTCTACACCAATGGCTGAAAGATCCGAGGGTTGCCAGTAATTGGACGAGATTTGTCCGAAATGCCCGAGTGTGGATCGGGCCTACAAAATATTCGGTTTTGTGTTTGGAACATTTTACAGAGCACTGTTATGAAACAACAGATATGGCTAAATCTTGTGGTTATCCATCACAATTGAGAACGGATGCCATCCCCACAATTAAGTGGAAGAAACAGCCGTCGCTCAAAACTAAGACCATCTCTACCCAGCTACCAGCACGATTTGAGCAGTGATTCAAACACCTGTGTTGGCCTGCCAGTGACCGATTATGCCTCACCACCACCCCACACCACCCCTTCACTGGGGCGGGACATTGACATGTCACGGACACAGCATGGACTCCCATCATGGACAACACTCAACCCAAACAAAGCCATTGGGGTAGTAATTTGCATAACATAACCCTTGATTACCATGCGTTCTGACTTACCGTGCGTTCTGACAGGCTTGATTAATCCTTACTATTATTTGACATATGATTAGTTTTTTTTAAATGTTTACAGGCAGTGTATAGTAATTGCAGCAAACTCCGGCATAATCAGCAGAGGCCTACAGGCCGAAAGTGTTAGGCCCACCAGAAAACCAAGACGGCGGCCCTATCATTTTGTCTCGGTACTATGGTGGGTGGAGTCAAGCGACAGATGTGGGTGTGGTCCGACAGCTGTCCGAGCAATGCGCAGGGTCCTCGCTGCTACACACATGACCTTTCTGGTGTTTTGACATTGGCAATTGAGTATTTGTCTTATCTACTTAATCAGGTACAGTCGAGTGGAACTGTCAAAGACGTACCGGCTAAATCACGGAGCCAATTGTCGGGGTAAAACTTCCCGGATATCCACTATTACAACTTAATCGAGTCAATATGAAAAGGAAGAAATGTGCAGGTTGGAAACAACTGCTTACCAAAAAATCAAAGAGACAGGTATTTACAATGGGTCAATAAAAGAAGCACATTTACAAAACACAATACTGTAATTAATACAAGGAAAAGGCACAGTCGAACAATCGTAATCAAAGAAACCACACAGCCAAAAATTATTATTTCCCTTATCGCTTAACTCCTCCTTTAATCTTACCTACCCCGACACATATAACATGGGCCCAGCAGTATCATTCTGGAGAAGGTAACGAGAAAAAAAAGAAGATAAAAGAGTCAAGTTCAGGGCTTGTTAGCAATCCTTCACTCACTGGGGCACCATTGACCGACGGATACCGATCCTGATACAGGTAGGAACCAGGAGGGGGTGGGGGGAAGATGGAGGTCTTGTGGTATCGTGGTACAGGTGGATGCGGTGTGTGCTGAGAGGAAAGGTGAGAGGTGTGAATCAATGCACCTGCCCTAACTAGAGGCTAGGCTTGTTTTTGATGACTCTTTGTAGCTCTGGTCGTGATGCTCTTGTGCATCAAGGGAGACAAATTAGATTATTAGTTTATAAGAGGACAGCAAGACACAGATGTTTATGTCAGTGTGGAGCTTCGTTCCTCCCCCAGAGGCCAATGCCTGCCTGCTCACTCTTGCTCCTGGACCCTTCTTATGGCGCATAGTGTTCAGCTAGGTCACGACCTCAGCTTAGTGCATCCTGGTCCCAGCTCAACACGTCTCTCTCCAATCCCGGAGTTGGCAGGCACATTGTTCTCCCCTCTTGGCAGCAGGTCTCCTGGTTCGGTCAGAAAGTGCCGAATGCCTCTGCATTCCACTTTTTATGCCGCTTGAGTGGGGTGGAGTCTGCTGGGATCAGAGTTCAAGAGGGGCGGACCCTCAGTGAGCAAAGTTCAGATCTTCACCTCTGATCCCACACAGTACGTTTGGATTGGTGCTCTCTCAGAAGCACCGCCTTCCTCCCCTGTCAATCATCTCTGGCTTTGCATGCGCAGCACTCTTGAGTCCGATACTCATCTTCACTTCTCTACTGACTTTCCTGTTCCCTGCATTTTCCCTCCAAGGCACATTCAACAAGGAAAGCTGATGTCCTAAGGTAGATAGGAGGTTTCATAAATTCCTCAATACAATTATGATTTTCAATTTCGAACCGTATGAAACTGTTCCTGATCTGGAAGTAAACGCAATCAAGAGCATTCACTGGTTTGATTATATCTCAGTACAATCGTGATTTTGAGTTTTTGTATACTGAATCGAGGCTCGTGAAAGAGCTAACATTTATTTCACAAACAAATCAACCAGACAAACAAAATATATAAAAAGAGGGAGCGGAAGACAAGAGAAGGGGAAGCACACAAACACTTGAGAGCACACAACATTTAAGAGCAGGGAGATGTGTGGGAGGGAGAGGGCTTGGGGGGAGGAGGCGTCTCCACCCAAACTATGCCGCTTTTATCCATCCGAAGGTGGGTAGGAAGTTTAACAAATTTTCAATACAATTATGATTTTGACTTTAGATTCTTGCCAAGTGTTTCGTATCCACCTTTTCTCACTGCTAGATTCGTCTGTTTTGGTTATTGCGTTAGATCGGTCTGTATTTGTTTACCTCATGAGTGTTTGTAACATTGTATTTTGTTATATGAATGTACTGTAGTATTAATTTGTGATTGGAATGATGCTGTTTGAAATAAAAAATTAGAGAGATTGTGTCTTAAACAGAATGAGGAAATGACGTGAGGGTTTCCACCTGTGACATTCACGGATTCGGATTTATAGTTTCACGATTGACCGTGTGTAGAAACATTCAGCTGCATGAAGTTTTTTTTTGTGCAAGTCCTTCACGAATCAGCTTTTAATGCCTGACGTTCGACTGAAGGTGGCACAGGAATGTGGAATTTATTGGTTCATGGTTTGCCATTCGCCGTTTTTTGATATATACATTTTATATGTTAGTTTCGTTGCATTTGAGGAAGACTGAGAAGAAGGCCTATTTGGCCGAAAGCTTGTCGAAAATAAAAGATCATTGTCTTCAAGCTATGTCCGTAACTTATTTAATTTCTTCCGAATATATATAAATATATATATATATATATATATTAATTATACAGTCCATGAAGCTATTAATTACGTACTGTGTGAACGTCAGTTGCATTCTGACTACACGGTCTTCTATTAATTAGTACGATTGGAATGTTCCTTTTGACTCTTTAGACTTCTGAGTCCTATTAGACCTTTGAAGACCCTTAAAACCCCCAAGACTCTTATGACCACCAATATCCCTAAAGTCCCATAAACCCCTAATACAATGAAGACCCCTGAAGACCTGTAAGACCCCAAAGAGCTGTAAGACCCTGAAGACCCTAAAAACCCTTTATGACCCCAAAGTCCTGTAAGACCCTTTAAGACTCCGAAGACCCATTAGACCCGTAAAAGATCAACTTCCCCGAAGATCCCAAATAGTGAAGGATTACATTTATGATGTCATCGGTCACATGGTATGGCATCAATAATGGATTAAAGGAAGAAAAAAAATTGGACATAATTTTCTCCAAAACTGCTCAATGCGAAAAATTGAAACTTGTCATATCTCATTAATTCCCCATGGGGTATATAGGGTGATAACGTTGACGTCATCGGAGAAATGGTATTCCAGCCATCATTGGTTGAATTGAGATCCTTATCCGAAAAATCATAACCTTATCTGATATATTTGATCTATTGATGCAATGTGTGTTGAAAATGTAGATAATGCAAAACAGTTGGTTATACCATTATGAATTGTTCAATAAATAAAGCTCATATTTTGATTATTCAAAAGGTGTGTGTATATGTACAGACATACATGCATATGGTCTGTGTGAAAGTCTTATAGCTGTTCTGACCAAAAAATTGCTTTTTGGGAAAAAAAAAACATTATTACTATCCTTATTATATAAATTAATTTTCTGCTTTTACTTTTTCCATTTATCTTCCACTGAAATGTTCGACACTATGCAGCAATGTCAAAAAGATGAACTTGGACAGTTTAGCACAGCACAGGTCGTTCAAAGTTGTGACGATGCCCCATACTCATACTCAAATGTTCCTTCGTTTGTATATGACTTGTGCTGCCTCTTATTCCCGACAAGGGTCTCCATTAAGTCTCATTCCAAATATATAGGAAAGATTGTTCCCAGCAAACATACCTCCGCACACACTTTGGCCTCACTACGTGGCCTCGGTTCAGTCGAAGGGATGTAATTGATGTGGTTTAAGTAACTTAACGCACCATTAGCATAATAAATGTTTGCTGCAGCCACACAATTATCGGGCGTGAAGCGAAGTACGAGCAGGCAGTGCAGGCAGAGCAGCGAGCGCCAGGCGGCGGACGCGCTCTCCGCCACTTCCAATCTCGTGATGCGTTCATCAGACACTTAGCGCACCGCACATTTATTCATCGTGACATGAAAGCATCTAAACACAGCTCACGAGAACCATTGGCAATAACATTGCTGATCGAGCTGTTTGGATTTTTTTTTTCCAAGTAATCGTTTTGTGCTTCTCCTTGTATCGACTGAAAAGCAACACCGAGCGCATAAGTGAGTTCTTACCGGGGTGACTTGTATTTCTTTTCTTTTTTTTGCAACATGCATTATCCCAACAATTTCGTGATTTTTCAGACGTTGGAGGTAATGCAAAACACAAGTGTGGAATGTTAGTTCTCATTGTTGATGAAAATATAAACGACAGTTCAAGGATGTGAGACGAGACTAAAGCGAATTTGCAAAAACTACTCTGTTTCATCTCCGTGGTGGTTTTCGGTTAATTCACTTACAATGATCAAGAATAACATTTTTGAGGTCAAATCAAGAATAGCTAAAGAAAACAGATTTTTAAGATCGTGCAATACGACACGTCAGTATGACATGAAAACTTGGCCGTTGTGTTGCAGCCTGCAAGCTCTATAGTTTTGGATTGCCTGCAACATGGATATTAAATCCATCTTGGTTTGCTTGTTTTTTTTGTTTTTTTAAATACCTTTTTGCCTTTGTACCAACACCCTGGTTTTCAGTTGAACACCTTGCTTCATTAATTCCATTTCCTGGATGCCTCTGCCGCATAAGGTGGACGGAGGTTATGTTTTCACCCCTGTGTGTTTGTCTGTTTGTCGGTGAGCAGAATATCTCAAAAAGTTATCGACGGATTCGGACAAGATTTGGTGGACAGGTTGGGTCGACAACAAGGACGAATTGGTTTTATTTTGGTGAATATCCAGATCCGGATGCAAAAAATTTTTTGTAAGTGATTCGCCATTCAGAAATGGGACCGAAAACGCTACCGCACAGTCGTGGGCAAAAATATTAGCACCCTTGCACTTTTTTCAAATAATGCAGCATTTCTTCCAGAATATTGTTGAAATTAAAAAATATTTTGGTATTCACACTAGTATCCAGAGTTGAATTAGGTGACAAGAACAAGCCAATTCGATTTTGGTTCAGATCCGGATCCAGATCCGACCTATCAGTGGGATACAAAACCTAAACTGTTCAGCCTGGCGGATGTATGAGCTCTACCGAGTGCCTTTCTAGTTTTTACTCATGCATCAGCCTAGACAGAGAGGGACATTATCCATTGTGTGTGTGTGTGTGTGTGTGTGTGTGTGTGTGTGTGTGTGTGTGTGTGTGTGTGTGTGTGTGTGTGTGTGTGTGTGTGAGTGAGTGAGTGAAGTGTTGCAGTCCCTACACGCATTAAGGGTTTTGCAGAACGAAATTTGAAAATGAAAAGAAATGTACTTTAAAAATCTAATGTCATTGGAACTATCATTTCATGTGTATGGGGTGGCGTTAGGAGGATGACCCTATTATCCGAGCATGGCAGGAGGAGAGAAAGGGGGTGGGGTGTTTTGTGGGCGTGATTTATTGTTTAATTTTGGTGCAGTAATAGACGGGAGATAATGAAATGTAAAATATTAATCGATGTGTTGCGACGGTATGAGCCATCAATCGTGAGGCTCGGGTTGGGCGCCTTGTTTGTCGCTCGACAGTGAGAGATGATGGCCGGCACAATGGAGAGCAAACAGTTGATGGAAGGGAGGGGGTAGGTTGGCAGAGAGCCACCCGGCAGACTGAGAGATGGCATGGGGCTTTTGAGCAACCCTGCAGATGGCATGCAATGTCGTGCCAAGGAGTTTTCATTGTGAGAAAATTTAGCCATTTTTCTTCATGAGAAGATTGCAACTGCATGTTGAAAAGTTGTTTCCAAGTAATTTGGCCACAATTTCTCTTCGGTCTCAGGTGAATCAGGATATTTTTCATTGCTTCTGAGTTTTTACTTTATTCCCCTCAATTGCTTGAATTTTTTTCAGAAGCTATTCTTTTATAATAAAGCAACACCAAGAAGTGTAAGAGTTTTCTTGGATTATCTTGTTGGTGTTGGTGTTGTTGTTGTTGCGTAGTCTATTATTTCATTATTCTGAGACGATATTACAATCTCTTTCTTTCAAAACTCACTTATCTTATTCACATTTCTTTGGCTTTTTGGACATTTTCTGTACAAAATGTGCTTGAATATCCAGGAACAATGGAAACGTATTGCTTTGGAACAAATCTTTAAATAACAAGATGGTCAGCTAGGCTTGACGTTCGACTTGTGTATTCATTGTCAATGACTTCCCAATATATTTATTCTTCTGACAGAATGACCAGCCAAATGCTCCCATCATGTTTCTCACTCTGAATTCCATCTCAACGTATAACTATTTATATTTCCACATTGTGCTGTCTACTATATAGACATTCACTTCTGGTAATACGAAGAATACATTATGTGAGTATCTAATAGCTCGGCTGTGGTTACCCTTTTTCTTGCTTTTGTAATTTTAAATACATGATCCTTTACTGCTAATGTAAGACCAAACCGTTCCTCTGCTGGTTCCAGGCTTTTGGTGTACTGCTTTGGAAAATGTTTTGATAATGAACAAAGAAACATGTTTTTACCCCACGCACATGTCTGTCCACAAACCTCAGTTTATGATCGAGGAACAACTTATTTACATTGAATGTTATATTTTGAACATTAATTTGAAGACAAATCTACCATTTAACAGTATAGTCAGGTTCACTATGTTAACAAATATAATTTCGTTCAAGATTTTGGTAGATTAGCAAAACTATACATTTTTGGAATATTCAGAGCATGGGGAATCCAAAAATTAATGTTTACATTTGCGTAGACACCTTTGCGAAAATGACACTCAGGACAGTGATGAAGATAGTCAGGTTCACTATGTTAACAAATATAATTTCTTTCAAAATTTTGGGATTAGCAAACCTGTACATTTTTGGAATCTTCAGAGCATCGAGAATCTGAAAATCAATGTTGGCATTTGCACAGACACCTGCATGGCCGCCATTTTGGATTTTGAAAATGGCCGCCATAAAATACATATTTTGCGCCATCTCGGCTTCTAGTCAACCTAGAGACTTAATTAAATATGCTAATCCTATGTTTTCTGGGTCAAGGAATCCAATAAAGGCCTCAAAATAGTGCTCAGGATTATAGAAAAGCAACAAACAAAGGTAATTGAAAACCATTGTCTTTATATTTGTGATATAACTGTATTACATAATACATGATATTGCAAGTCCTTTGAAGTTATAGGTTGTTATAGGAAGTTGTAGGTAGTATCAGATTGAACTATAAGTCCTATACACAGGATCTACGAGGTCTACACCGTTCAGGAATATGCTTTTACAGATCTTCATCACTGTCCTGAGTGTCATTTTCGCAAAGGTGTCTACGCAAATGTAAACATTAATTTTTGGATTCCCCATGCTCTGAATATTCCAAAAATGTATAGTTTTGCTAATCTACCAAAATCTTGAACGAAAAAACATAGTGAACCTGACTAGTACTTTGACTCTGAATTCGTCCCGATCGCACATGCACAGAGAGGAGTGAGATAATGTTTAAGCAGTGAAGCCTCTTCAATATTTGGCTATGTCCTTCCTTCTGTCTGTCAAAAATGAAGAAGAACCTTTCTAACCCACCATGTTTAATTCTAAAGGGTTCGAAAGTGCAATTGTAGGGGGTTCTAAAGGGTAATTCTAATGGGTTTTATTCGTTTCTCGGCTTTGCCTATTTAATATTGAAAATGCCAAACTGACCTGCTCCTTCGGACACGGGTGCAATTTTTATGCCTCCGCCGCCAAATTCGCCGGAGGCATTATGTTTTCGGGTTGTCCATCCGTCTGTCCGTACGTCCAGGCTAAACCTCATTTTTCTCAGCGACCACATGTCCGATTGAGACGAAATTTTCAGGGTAGGAGTGACACCCGTGCAGAATGTTTTTGTGATAATTGTGACGTCATAGGTCACGTGGTATGGCAGCCATCTTGGATTAAAAGCAAATGATTAAAAAAAAATTTCTCGGAAACTGCTGAATGGAAATTTTTTAAACTTGCCACATTGTCAAGTACTCGCAATGGGGAACAATAACATGATAATGATGGCATCATAGGTGAAGTGGTATACCAGCCAAAAATGTTTTAATCGAATTCCTTATCATAAAAATCTTAAATTGCATGCACATGATGTATGACCCATTTGTATTGAAATATTACATTTATGACATCATATGTCACATGGTTTGGCAGCTATTTTGGATTGAAGGAAAATATTAAATAATTATATCTCTGAAACCGCTCACCCTATCGATGCAAAATTTTACAAATATCAGTACTGTTGCATCTATCAGTACAAATTGCATCTAACAGTACTGTTGCATATAGTTTGAAAATTATGATGTCATAGGTCACGTGGTTTGGCAGCTATCTTAGATAGAAAAACGAACCTTATCCGATCAACACAAAACTTCACAAACGTGATCCACTACCCATACATATGCAGAGTGATGGCATCTACCCATTGTGGGACTATGCGGAGGCATATTGGCGACACAGTCGCATTGCTCTAGTTTTACTCTATCTGACTGTCTGCCAGTCAAACAAAATTGAAAACATTCCCAACAAGAAACTTGCTGTTTTTAAGGACGTCATAATGGACACAAACAACAGGTAACGTATTAAATACAGTGATGTAATAGACGCTGCATCAACGGTGGAAAAACGGCGGTAAATCCCGGAATTAATTTTTATACGACTTTTACAATCTTTATTTTATTTCCATTGAATTATGTACTTGAACACTGTAGATCACAAACTGCCTTCTTGTCACTTCCAATAACCTTCAGTTTAGCAGTACATGGACATATTAAATAAAGTGGTGTAAGTGTGGTGTATAAGACTGCTTTAGTAGTGCTAAACTTCTGGAATTTAAAAAAACAACTACTGTATCTTTATTAGCATTATTTTATTATTGTGTTTTATACCTCTCCCCCCCAATCCCTGGTGTTGGGCTAGCGGCTAGGGTGCCGGCTTAGGATCCTAGGATCCTGGGTTCGAATCTCGGTCGATCGCCGAATTAATGCCAGGGGGGTTGACTCAGCCTGTCATCCTTCCGAGGTCGGCTAATTGAGTACCAGTTCACTGGTAATTCCCTGTTTGTCGTTGAAGGCGGCAAAAAGGGTTGGCGTCAGGAAGGGCATCCGGCCGTAAAACATTGCTTCAAAAAGGGGACCAAAAAACAACAACTACCACGGTCCCCGAAAAGGCCAACCCCCGCCTTGCGGGGAAAAATGGCCTCTAAATGGTGGTATACCTCTCCCCCCCCCCCCCCCCACGGTGGTATACCTCTCCCCCCCCCCCCCCTTCCCACGCCTCCTGCCCCCAAGCCCTCTCCCTCCCACACTTCTCCCTGCTCTCAAATGTTGTGGTTGTGTGCTTCCCCTTCTCTCCCCATCTTGTCTTCCGCTCCCTCTTTTTGTATATTTTGTTTGTCTGGTTGATTTGTTTGTGAAATAAATGTTAGCTCTTTCACGAGCCTCGATTCAGTATACAAAACAAAAAAAAAAATTTAAAAAAAAATTGAACGGTATGCTGGTACTTGAACACTGCATGGGGTATCGTGCTCTATGAACTCTCTAGTTTATGATTTGATTCTCTATTCAAAATATTTGTGGAGTTGGTTGTGCATTTTCATTCAAATACTATATACCATAATTGGTGGAAAAAAAAATCATAGAAGGTTTATGTTCGACATGCTATATTCACCATTCAGAGCAGGCATTGAATAGCAAAGTAGGTGTTGTTTCTCAGTGTAGCTGTGAATGCATGAGCACACTCACTATGGTATTTTCTCAAGTATGTCAGCTGGCAGAATGGCCTAGAGATTAGCACATTCGCCTCGGACCTATATCGGAGCTTGTCAAATATTGGCCCCGCTATATACTGTCATCCTGGAATTTTGCAGGTAGGGCGAGGCATCAAGGTGTCTGCCTTCCATCCGATTGACGTTCAACTGTTGTCTCATCTACTGGAATTAGGAAGTGGACGTTAAATATCCTACAGTGTCCTTCGCAAAGAGTAGGCAAGCTATTGCCAGCACCATGGGCAAATTTCAAATTCCTCGAAGCTACAAGGGGCAGTGGCACAGCTGCATCCACAGCAAATGATGATACCTGTAGCCATGTGCTTCATATGAAAGGAAAAGATGCTAAGTTAACCTTTTTGGGTGATATTGTTTTCAACTTTGCTTTACTCTCCCTTGGTCAACATAGGTATGTTGTTAAAATGGTGGCCTACCGGTGAGAATACTGACGAGTATCCTGGAAGTGGTGAGTTCATATCAAACTGAAGGATTTCAATTATAAGCTGTCAGAAACCAAGCTAGTTTTGCTGCAATTACCAGATCATTGTGGGATTATTGACCGAAACCAAGCTGACTTCACTAATGCCCTTCAGTGAGAGAGCGTATTCTCCCTACCCTGCCAGTATACTTTGTGTTTGAATCTTAAGAACCCAAGGGTAACTTTGTATGAGCACTAATATCGTATCTATGAATAGGCAATGCTACCATAAATCTCTGGAAAGGCAGTTGTTAATTTCCCTAACCAAATATAGATAAAGGATATTTAACAATGAAACATATTGGTAAAAAATTATTAATTAAATATTTAACATCCTTCATACCAAGAGATAAGACACGTTGCACTAATAAAATATCAATAAGGTTTTATTTTTTTTCAAGAAATTTCCTGTTTGAAATTTTATTTTTCTACTTTTCCTCCCATTTTCTTTGAGTCGCACAAATTTAATTATCCTAGTATAGAATTAAAATTATTCTTGGCCTTAGTTTGTTATTACTTGGTGATAATGTATCATTTTGGCAGTGGTGCAGCAACCATGGATGCATTCCTATAGTAGCGCCATGACAATTGTGTTTTTGGTGTCATTATATATCTATTTCAGAATTGTCATCAAACAATCTTGCACATGTTAAATGTTGAATCGTGGGTAAGAATGTTGACAGGCAATAATGTACATGAAGAACTGGAGTAGCAGATTCAAAGATCTCAAATGTACAACCCAGGTGCATTTTCAATTCTAAGTCACAGATGATTTCCCATCAAAGCAATGTGTGTTACGCCGGTGCTCTCATCGCCTTTTCCGCGAGACGCACACCCATTGCCTTTTACTATTTCTGCCAAGCAGCAAGCTATGGAAAGCCTCTGAGTTACGGTGTCATAAAAATCAGCAACTGAATTTCATATTGCACCATGTAAGCCGTGCTTGGAAATTGTGTATGGTTCCAGAATATTTTGCAATATCTGGTTGTGGTTTCCAACCAGGATCACGACAGAATTTTGGAGTCTTGCAGGATTTATTTAAACAAATTGCTCGAAATACATACGGCGAAATACACGCCCCCATCCAAAACCTTGATCTTTTCTATCCCCGATAATTTCACCCCAATTCCACTTTTTGAAATACCAACTTCTGTCCTGGAAGTCCTTGGTGTCCTTGTGTTTTATACTTCTCCCACCCCCCCCCCCCTTCCCACGCCTCCTCCCCCCAAGCCCTCTCCCTCCCACACATCTCCCTGCTCTTAAATGTTGTGTGCTCTCAAGTGTTTGCGTGCTTCCCATTCTCTTGTCTTCCGCTCCCTCTTTTTATATATTTTGTTTGTCTGGTTGATTTGTTTGTGAAGTAAATGTCAGCTCTTTCACGAGCCTCGATTCAGTATACAAAAAACAAAAAAAAACAAAAACCAAACAGCACCAAAAATGGACAGCAGAATTGACTAACATGACCAGGAGTCACAGATTTGGAGTGCAGAAGAGGAGAGTTAGGACGGTAGTAAGGTCGGGGTCTTTTAGCCAGAGAGTAGTTAATGTATGGAATAGTCTCCTTGGAAAGGTAGTGGCAGCAGAAACAGTAGATAATGTTACGTCCGAGACCAGTCTTTAATCGGTAAGGATGTGACAACTGGTGTCAGGAGTGGGATTCGGACCTCGGCGGACACTCGGTGTCTGAGAGTTGGCGAATCAACACCGGCTGGGTGAAAATTGCGCTCAGCATTTGGAATCTAAAATTTTAATGGTTATCTTTCTCGTCGCGGGGAAGGTAATCGTAGAGACCTGGGTGTCCAAATTGTTTTTAGTCGATTGGTGTCGGGAAGAGCGCAAGACAGCGCGTTGCTAACTTAAAAAAAAAAAAATTCTGAGGTAAATTACGCGCAAGCGGGAAAACCGCTTGGCCAGCACGTAATGGCGGAAGCGAGTGAGATGGCCAAGCAGGTGGAGGGTCCCAAATAATTCAGAAGTGAGCTGGAGGTAGAGTTTGATGAGAATAGGAGTGGAAACTCCCCCGTTCCTGAGTGACCGAACGAGGAAACAGGTCCGATGACTTTCCAGGCCATGTTTGCAACAATAATGTGTGAACTAAAGGGATTGAATGAAAAAATGGATGCCCAAATAAAAAAACCAAAGCCCAGCGAGAGCAAACGAGTGAAACGAAGGAGGAAGGAAAGAATGAATTGGAGGGGCAAATCAATGGAATGGAAAACAAAATCGAGCAAATTGGGTCACAGGAAAAGGAATGGGCATTATAATTTGATTCAAAACAGGAAGAGATGGCATTACAAATTGAAGAGGGTGAAACCCAAGCCGATAGACTTGGTGCACAGGAGAAGGAAAACTCAAATTAAAATGGGAAATGTTTATTAAACGAGGACCTGGAAGGCTGTCGGGCTTGTGTGGATGCCGGAATGTACTAACAGGGAGAGGAATTGGGATTTGTTGACTGGACCTTGGGCATGGTCATGTGTGGGTGGGCACTGGGAGCTGCAATTGGGTGGACTGGGGGATGTGAGAGCTGCAGGGGACGTGATGTGGATGCCACGCACTGCGACCATGCCCCCCATATCCGAGGCCTTGGGAATGGCGGAGTTGGCAGCAGGTGCTCACAACATTGGCCAGCTTGGGGCTAGTGGAGCCGTGTTCCTCGCAGGGGGCTGAAGGATGGATGGTGGGTCGCATCCTTATGGACACTCATGGGCCATGTTGGCGTTTTGGTTGCTCAGCTTACCCGATGGCCCTTGCACGGTAGAGGGGCGGTGCTGTCGTAGCCAAGGGTAGTAGTGTAGTAAAGGTCACTGGAGGAGGCGGACCCACATACTTGCCAGCACAGCTGGATAAAAAGGAAATTTGGAAAATTGATTGGCCCCATGGGATACATTTGGGATTTGGGAGGGTGAATGACACTCTTGGACCTGACCAACCTGCAACTACCTGCACTTGAGGTAAATGCCTTGATGTTTACTGTCCCAGGGTTAAGTAATTGTTTATAAATTGGGACAAGAGTAATTTGGAATGAGGGTGGGCGAGAGTGATGACATGGGCGGTGAGGGGATTGGAATGTGTGCCACAAAATGTCTTGTGGGTGGCGTTTGCTTATGTGTAAAGGTTTTGTGTTTTTGTGTGGTCGTGAGGATGGAAATTGAGTTATGGTTGAAGAGTGAGTGTGAATATGGGAAATTCTCATGTAAGCAGGCCATGGCAGCATCTCTGTATGACATCTTTATTGGAATATGTGGTTGAGAATTGAATGGCGGCAGGGGAGGAAATGTTATTGTGGATTTTGTGGGTTGGAATGTATGTGTGTCCGTAGGTACGGATCAAGTTCTGGTGGAGCGGTGACTGCAGCCCCCCCTGAGGTAATTGCCCCTGGCAGCCAGTGGTGTCTGGATATTGGAAACCCGTCGGCGGAGGGGGGTGGGGTCTGGTTGGGCACCTTTATGGATGGAGACCCCTGGTGATCCTGAGGCTAGGAGAGCCTGAGGCAAAGGAGCCTGGTGTGGAGACCTCCCCGGCGGGACAACAGCTAAGGAGCTGTTTGGCTGTCACGGGGCCAAGAATTGAAGGGGGTGGGGGGGATGGGTGAAGAAGTTGCAAGTCGGGCACTTGCTTTTGGGACTGCGGGCACCACAGCCTGAAGCGCCCCCACCATCTTGCTTGTACGGTACCTCCCCGCTGCCTAATTGAGGATCACATGTGTAATGACATCGAAGCCATGGTCTGCAGGGGGTTGAAATAAGTTTATAATGCTTGCAATGTGTGTGAATGATTATGGGATTTGTGTGAATGAATGGGGGAAAAATCCACCGAGCCATGTCCACTCACCTGTAACACCAGGACAGGGTCCACGAAAATTTGGGGTACATTGGGATGGCTCTGCAGGTAACGTTGGGTATTGTGGCATCCACCGGGGGACGTGGTCTGTTGAGGGATCCAGGGTTGTACAAATGTTTTTGAATTCTTGAATTTTGATTTAGGTTTTGTGGTTGAGATAGAGTTTTTGGTGTGCTGACATGTTTCTTCCTGCCCCAGGAGTTAGGAGCGAGGATACCACGATTTGTAAATATTTGAAATGTTGCTTAAGGGGTGTAGAAGGGTAAGGAGAGTAGTTAAGTTAGCTACGGCTCGCTTCCCACAGCCCCTCCTAATTTATTTCATCGGCTAATTAAGTGTGAGTCGGTAAGTGTTAAGGCTGGAACGGTAACACCTGCAGTGAACCCTGCGGGAGCTACGGTTTTTTTTTTGTTTTTTTGTTTTTGTATACAGAGTCGAGGCTCGTGAAAGAGCTAACATTTATCAAACAAACAAATCAAACAAACAAGCAAACAAAGTATATAAAAAGGGGAGCGCTTACAGGAGAGTTGGGGGGGGGGGGGGCTGTGTTACGTTTGTGAGGGGGTAGGCAATGAAATACCTTTGGGACAGGTAGGATTGTGTAGGGTGGTGTGCTCCGAATGTCGCGATGAAGAAGAAGAAACCTCCATGTACCTAAGTAGGGAATCCGTTAGACCGGATGTTGTGTAAGGTTGTATCTTTGTCCCTTTGGCGAGGGGTGGGGCTATGTTAATTAGGTAGGGGTTAAGGGTAAATCCACTGTATGTAACTTGCCTCTGTGACCTTTTCCTTTGTTCCTTATGACACTGCACTACACACACTACCCGCCAAGCAATGGGCGAGTAATTATTATTATTATTATTATTTTTGTATACTGAATCGAGGCTCGTGAAAGAGCTAACATTTATTTCACAAACAAATGAACCAGACAAACAAAATATACAACAAGTACAAATACATTCAAAGTACACCGCCCCATGCCAAATAATTAAATATGCTGCAGCGCGGCATTGCCGGGGCGCCTCCGGCACGCTAATTATAACACTAAATAAAAGCAATTGGAACAAGGACATTCAACTACCGCTGATTCCGCCAGCCGAGCCATCACAAGGGCAGAGGAGCAGCGTGAGGCCCTGCCCCAAGGGGTGGTGATTGGTTCGGCCGATGGAGCGATGAGATGGCACTCGCTGATTGGAGCGGGTGGGTGACGTCAGATAGAAGGTTCCAGGACCAGGAACGAAAAGGCAGAGCATTGCCATTTTCTGCCTCTTTGTGTCCCGAGTTGAGAAAGGACAGTCGCATCTACCCTACTTGCACTGGGTTCTCATTGCGAACAGATGCATTTACACTCCTGGGGTCCTGAGCTGATGAAAGACAGTCATGGGTTTATCCTGCTCTTGCGCTGGGACATTGGTGGCATGCAGTCACACATTTGCGCTCTTGCGTGGGTACAGTCATTACGAGCAGACGCAAATGCATTCTTTCTTTTGGTCCGGACAATTGGTGTGAGCAGACGCATTTTCTTTCCCTGGTTCGTTGGTGCTGACTTTGTGGTGGCTGGATGTGCCTGAGAGACCGCGGTGCTGTGTGGAGCGGACGACGAGGACGGGACTCGGCCTACTCGCTTTGGGCTCAGCGGCTGGCGGTGAACGGACTTCGCGCCAAGACGTGTGTTTTCCCGCACACGGATTCCGCGCCAAGGCGTGTGTTTTCCCACGCAGGGACGCGGGACCTTTGGCGGCGGTGGGCGGTCGGGGAGACCGGAGCTGAGTGCCGGCTAACATTGCACCATACGCAATTACTTTCAGTTATTTTTCCCTTTGTGTTGTTTTACAAGTCCGTATGGGGTTGCCCCGATTAGGAATTAGTTTACCGTGCGTTTTCTTGTTTCCTGGCATTATTTTTATTAAACCCTTTTATGTTGCATTTGAATTCCGTGTCGGGCTTGCTTGATTATGCTTCAGTGGAAACCGTGCAGGTAAGCGCTCGCTGCCCTCCTTCCCCGCGCGTATTAACACCGCCATAGTTGGATTGAACGCCTAGGAGTGTAAAGCTCGATCGATCATCCGTCTGAGACCGGTCTTTAATCGGTAAGGACGCGACAATATCTTTAAAGTTGAGTGAGTTTGATAGGTACCAAGATGCAATGGGGATTGGAGGGGCACAACGCACATGGATATTGGCGGGACGAGTAGGCAGCTTCGGTATGGATTGGTGATTGGATACCTGTCCTGATTGTCAACGAAGTCTGTGGGAGGGTCTCGTCAAAAGGTGAATGTACTGTTTGCATTTGATTAAAAATCCCCCAAAATATAAGCTAAGATATAATTTTTTTAATAATTGTAAATAATATATTTTTGTTGTTGTTGGTCATCTATCTATATTATAACTACTAGGGCATGCCCGTACAAAATTATATCCCCCCCCTCTATTTACATGAAATGGTTTGGTCCATTCGCAAAGCCAAAGCGAACGGCTTGCGAGTACGGTGACAACCCCCCCCCCCCTCTATTTACATGAAATGGTTTGGTCCAAAGCGAACGGCTTGCGAGTACGGTGACAATCCCCCCCCTCTATTTACATGAAATGGTTTGGTCCAAAGCGAACGGCTTGCGAGTACGGTGACAATCCCCCCCCCCCCCCCTCTATTTACATGCAATGGTTTGGTCCAAAGCGAACGGCTTGCGGAGTTTGGTAAAGAAATCGCCATAGCTCGGTAACTACTTGTCCGATTAATATGAAACCTTGAAAAGGCACATCCTCGGGTCCCCAGCAATATACCTGGCAAGTTTCAAGTATATCGGACCGGTAGTTGTCGAGAAACAGCGGTCGCATACACACACACAGACACACACACACACAGAGATTACTGGAATTATAGATAGATAAATGTAAATCTGTGTGCTGCATATACGCTTCTTAAACTCTGGACAGATTTGGACCATAAAATGTGGTAATGGCCAGGTTTTAGCTGGGTTAGCGGCTCCTTCGGTCTTAAAATTTACCCCCAGAATAATTATGGGGTATACACTACCGGTCAAAAGTTTTAGAACACCTCAATTTTCCAGTTTTTATTGAAATTTACGCAGTTTAATGTCTCAATGTATTCTGAAATTAAGCATAGAACAAATAAACAATTGGAGATAAAAAGAAATCATAGAATCATTTTGTTTAACAAAATTTAATCTAAAATTTTGACTCAGCAAAGTAGCCACCTTTTGCAGATATAACCGCCGAACACACTCATGGCATTCTTTCTACAATGGAAATCAAATATTGTTCAGGAAGTTCTTCCCAACACTGTTGCAGAAGTTCCCACAAATGTGTTGCACTTGTCGGTTGTTTTGCTTTCACCCTTCTGTCCAGTTCATCCCAAACCAGCTCGATTACACCCTCTGAATCATTATTTGGACAATATTGCACTGCAGGAGTAGTATTTTGCTGTCATAATGGCGAGAAAAAGCCAATTAACAAAGGAAGACAGACAGACCATTAAACCCTTAAAAGTGTAGGTCTTTCCTTTGGAGAAATTGCAAAGAAAGCCAAGGTGTCAGTGAGTACAGTTTCCTACACCACCAAAAGGCATTTGGAAACTGGAGGAAACTCTGACAGGAAGAGGTCTGGCAGACTCAAAGCCACAACAGAATCAGAAGACAAGCTTGCGTGATAGGCGGCTCACAGGACAACAGCTTCAAGCACAGCTTAACACTGGTCGAAGTAAGGAAGTCTCAGTTTCAACTGTGAAGAGAAGACTTCGAGCTGCAGCTTTGACAGGTCGAGTGGCAGTAAGAAAGCCATTGCTTTGCTTTGCTTAGGAAAGCCACAAAGCCAAACATGGAGGAGGAAGCATGATGGTCTGGGGCTCTTTTGCTGGATCCAGAGTCGGCGACTTGCACAGAGTGACCGGCACCCTGAACCAAAAGGGCTACCACAGCATTTTGCAGCGCCATGCAATACCCTCTGGTATTCGCCTAGTTGGTCAGGGGTTCATCCTACACTCCTACAGCAAGATAATGACCCGAAACACACCAGGCTATATCAAAACTACCTTTGAGGAAAATAACAAGACGGTCGGCTTGAAATCATGGAACGGCCAGCACAGTCTCCAGACTTAAACCCCATCGAGCTGGTTTGGGATGAACTGGACAGAAGGGTGAAAGCAAAGCAACCTACAAGTGCAACACATTTGTGGGAACTTCTGCAACAGTGTTGGGAAGAACTTCCTGAACAATATTTGATTTCCATTGCAGAAAGAATGCCACGAGTGTTACTGCTGTAACATAAGAATGGCTGAAGGGATCCAAGTCAAGCTTGGTGCCAGTATGTATTATGATGTGAAGATAGACTGATTCGATTATGAGGGCAAGAGGTTGAAGGTCAATGGTCAGAGGTCCCAATGGTAGGTACAAATTCTGTTATGCACTAACTTGTGAACCAGTGATGGGATTTTGATCAAATTTGGTATAAGTATATATTATGATGCAAGGATGAATCGATTCGGTTTTGGCATCAAGATGTCAAAGATTGGAGGTCATGCCAGGTCAACTGTTGAAGGGTTCTAAGTCAAAATTGGTACAAGTATGTATAATGATATGAAGATAAACTGGTTAGATTAGACCTCTGACCATTGACCTTCGACCTATTTTCTTCTAGGCGTCAAAGGTCCAGTTCGGTCAAAATTCTGTTACCATGGTAATTTGTGAACCAGTGGTGGGATTATGACCAAACTTGGTATAAGTATGTATTTTGATGCAAAGATGAACTGATTCAATTTCGGCATCTAGAGGTCAAAGGTCATGTTCGGTATGAAACACCAACAGAATGTCACCTAATAGGGTGTTGGGCCACCATGTGCATCCCGGACGGCATGGATATAACATGGCATGGAGTTAACGAGGGTCTGGAACTGTTCTGCTGAAATGTGGCACCATTCTTTCACGAAGAAAGCACATCGGTTTGATATATGCGGAAACTGCTGTCAGAAACCACACCTTTGATGGAGGCATAAACCGGCCCTCTCCAGACAGTCCCACAAATGCTTTATGGGATTGAGGTCCGGCAATTGGGAGGGCTATGGAAAATGGGTAACTTCATCTTCGTGCTCCTCAAACCACACAGTGACAACATGTGCCCTGTGGACTGTAGCTGTATCATTTTCTGGGGGCGGGCAGTGCCGCTGATACAATGCCCCAGATTTCCAGTAAGTTGGTACTCATTTTGCCAACCTCGGAAGGATGAGAGGCTGGATCAACCCACCTGGTGTTAATTCAGTGGAATGACAGGGGCTCAAACTCAGGACCCTGAGATGTCCAGCCAAGCACCTTAACCGTTAAGCCAACACCAGGCCTAGGGTGCCGGTGATAGCTCATCTTCTCTTCGGGAGAGACACCGTGGGATATTTAACTTCCCCAAACTAATGCTGGCAGAAGGGATGCCCAGTTTAGCGTCGATCCGATGGATGGTGTGTACATTGATCCTTACCCCTGCCTGCAAAACACCAGGATCGCAGTTTATAGCTGGGTTAAGATTCAAACCCAGGCTAGATACCTCAAGGCTATCTCTTAGCTTTTAATTGACTGCATAGTTAGGTCTTACATGAATATAGTCTTTGAAAAAGTAATCCTTGATCCCTAACATTACGTGTTCCCCCCCTCTCTTTTGTTTGTGTTTAGTGCTAGAAAAATATCCTAATGGAGACAGAGTGGGTCTGGGAATTATTTGCAAACAGTTTGCAGCATGGTAGAGTCAGAATAATCCAAATTAATTAGCGTCACAGGAAATACACTTGAGCAGAAATGTGAGCAATGTTGCTCATAATTGAAATATATTGTTTACATTCCCTCACAGAATATCTTTAATTTTGTTTGCCTTATGGTGTAATTTATGTTTGTAATTATATATTTTTTGCAATTTACGTGATGGCTGGGCATTTTCACAAAATTTATTTTGATGCATTTAACCATCATATAACGATCTATTTTCATGGTAGGATTGCAAGTCTCTTTAGATGACAATATTTGTGCAGATAAGAAAGATCTCTCCAAAGTTCATAACACCATCACTTAGGGAGCAATGGTCAAACAAGAATTTTATAGTTTATTATTGTGCATGTGTTTTTTATGCCTCGATCAACGAAGTTGCCGGAGGCATTAAGTTTTTGGGTTGTCCGTCCGACTATCCATCCGTCTGTCCGTCCAGTCCATGATAGGTTTTTTTACTGCGATAAATGAAGAACAGCTAAAGGGAACTCAGTCAAACTTTGTACAAGTATATATAATGATGTAAAGATAAACGGATTGGATTATGGGGTCAAGTGGTCAAATGTCAGACATACCTTCAGGTAAAAATTATGTTGCTGCACGAACTTGTGAACCAGTGATGGGATTTTGACCAAACTTGGGATGAGTATATGTTATGATGAAAAGATGAACTGATTAGAATTCAGCATCAAAGGTCAAAGGTCAGAGGTCATTTCAAGTAAAAATGTGACACTTGGGAACAGTTGAAGGGATTTAAATCAAACTTAGTACAATTTTGTGTAATGGTGTAATAATGTGCTGATGACGTCATTTCGGATGACGTGCTGATGTCCTTGGACCTCGCGCCAGGCTCTGGGCCGACCGGGCCGACGTGCATCGAAGTCCTTTCCAAGGGTGTGGTGCTGATCGGGCCACCGTGGTGCTGACCGGACAAACGTGGCGTGGTGCTGACAGGGCCCCCGCAGCCGTGATGCCCCCCCCAACCCCCCCCCCCAAATTTCCATGTTTTAAACGTTTCCCAGTGTGTACCCTGGATTAGAATAGGTACACCGAATCCCTGCGTGTCGTAAGAGACGACTAAGAGGGTTGGCGTCAGGAAGGGCATCCGGCCATAAAAACATTGCCTCAAAAAGAGAACCATGACAATTACAACTACATATGGGCAGGGTACAGCCCGAAGTGGAGATCGGTTTCTGAGGTTTGGGACATGGAATGTAGGGACAATGACAGGGAGATCAGGAGAAGTGGTGGAAGTATTGGTCAGAAGAAGAGTGGACATATGTTGTGTGCAAGAGACGAGATGGAAGGGAAGTGGAGTGAGAATGGTGAAGGGTAGGCAGGGACAGAAATACAGGTTTGTGTGGCAAGGGTGCCTGGAGGGCATGAATGGTGTTGGTGTCCTGTTTTCTGAGGAGTTTGTAGACAGTGTGGTGAGTGTGACTAGAGTGAGTGACAGGTTGATGATGGTGAAAATGATGATTGGAAAGCTCTTGGTGAACGTCATCTCGGGATATGCTCCGCAGGTTGGTCGGAGCGATGAAGAGAAGGACAAGTTCTGGTGTGCGATAGAGAAGCTGATGGAAAACGTGAAAGATGAGGAAGTTGTTGTGGTAGGAGGAGACCTAAATGGACATGTGGGAAGGAGTATGGATGGTTTTGAGGGAGTTCATGGGGGTTACGGATATGGTGTGAGAAATGGAGAAGGTGAAAGGATTTTGGAGTTTGCTGATGGAGCTGATTTGTTGATTTTTAATACTCAGTTCCAGAAAGAGGATAATAAGCTTGTTACATACACGTCAGGTGGGTCGACGACAACCGTTGACTACCTGATGGTGCGTAGGCGAGATAGGGGGCACCTCCGGGACACAAAGGTGATCCCGGGGGAGGAGGCTGTTTCACAGCACCACTTGGTTGTCTGCGACATAAGGGTGAAAGGTGCGAGGAGAGCTCGGCGGGTGAAGTACCAACCTAGAATGAAGGTGTGGAGGTTGAAAGAGGTGACAGTAAGGGAGGCATTAAAAGAGAGGCTGAGTAGGGTAGAGGATGATGTGGTTGAGCTTGAAAGTGGTTGGATGTCAATGAAAGCTAGTCTGTTGGGAGCCGTTGGTGAGGTATGTGGATGGACAAAAGGACCACCGAGGCACTTGGAAACATGGTGGTGGGATGATGAAGTTGGAAAGAGGATTGACGAGAAGAGGAAGAAGTTCAAGGAGTGGCAGAAGGCGAAGGGTACGGGAGCAGAAACAGCAGAGCATGAAAGTTATAAGGCAGCCAGGAAGGCTGCAAAGAAAGAGGTAGCAAAGGCGCAGGAGGCATGTAGGAAAATGTTCGGAGAACGCTTGGATTCGGAAGAGGGTCAGAGAGCAGTATTCAGGATTGCAAAGCAGATAGCGAAAGAGAGGTGTGATGTGATGGGGGTGAGTTGCTTGAAGGATGAAGTGGGACAAATCGTTGTGGACCCAGATGGAATTAAAGGAAGATGGAAAAGATATATGGAAATGCTGTTGAATACAGAGAATGAATGGGATGGCAACATAGAGAGTACCCCAGTTTTAGGACCGGCAGAGAAGATAACTGAGAAGGAAGTTGAGGAAGCGATAAAAGCAATGAAGAGTAGAAAAGCGGGAGGGCCGACGGGAGTTGTGGGAGATATGTTGAAGGCAGCAGGAAGTTGGGGTGTGAAGAGAATGACAGAGATCTGTAATCTGGCGGTGAAAGAAGGCCGCATTCCAGTGTATTGGGAACTGAGTACCCTCGTCCCTCTGTGCAAGGGGAAAGGTGACCCTCTAGAGTGTGGCTCGTACCGAGCGATAAAGTTATTGGAGCATGGAATGAAGGTATTGGAAAGGGTGTTGGAGAGGAGGATAAGGAAGAAAGTGAAAATCGACGAAATGCAGTTTGGATTTATGCCAGGAAGAGGAACGACAGACGCGCTCTTTATTGTGAGGCAGTTGCAGGAGAAGTACATGGAGAAGAGGAAGAAGTAGTTTCTTGGGTTTGTTGATCTGGAGAAAGCATTCGATAGGGTTCCATGCAAAGTATTGACATGGGCAATGAGGAAGTTAGGAGTGGAGGAATGGTTGATCAGAGTCGTGATGGCAATGTACAAAAGAGCGCGCACATCTGTAAGGACGAAGGACGGGACAGTGGTGAGTTTGAGGTGAAGGTGGGAGTGCATCAGGGGTCGGTACTAAGTCCACTACTATTTGTAGCTGTGATGGAGGTGCTGGCTCAGAACGTAAAGGAGAGTTTACCGTGGGAGTTGTTGTATGCAGATGATCTGGTGTTGATTGCGGAAAGTATGGATGGACTGAAGGAGAAGATGAACATGTGGAAGGAATGTATGGAGACAAAAGGTCTGAAGGTGAATATCGGAAAGACGAAGGTGATGGCATGTGGTAAAGCATGTGGTGAGGTGGAAAGAACTGGGAAGTAGCCCTGTGCTGTGTGCAGGAAGGGTGTCGGACTGAACTCCATTCAATGTACAATGTGCGCTGAGTGGGTTCATCAAAAATGTAGTGGTCTGAGAGGGTCATTAACCAGTGTGGCAGCTACATTCAAATGTTAGGTGTGCACAGAGGGAGCTGCAGATGAAGGAAATGTTGAGTTGGATCTTGGAGACAGCATGAAGCTGGAATGTGTGAAAACATTTTGCTACCTCGGAGACATGCTGAATGGAGAAGGTGGATCAGACTCGGCAACGGTTGCTGGAGTGAGATGTGCATGGAAGAAGTTTCGGGAACTGAGTGGCGTGCTGATAAGGAGCGGAGTGTCGTTGAAGCTGAAAGGAAAGGTGTATGCTGCATGTGTGAGAAGTGTTTTGATTTATGGGAGCGAGACATGGGTAATGAACGTAGAGCAGCAACGAAGGTTGGAAAGGGTGGAAATGCGAATGGTTCGATGGATGTGCGGAGTATCGTTGAGAGAGAGGAAGAGAAATGATGAATTGCGAAAAATGATGGGAATAGAGCCTGTGATTGATGTTGTGAAGAGGAACAGGTTGAGATGGTTTGGTCATGTGTTGAGGAAGGATGAAAGTGACTGGTTGAGAAGAGTGATGGAAATGAATGTAGAAGGAAGTCGAGGACGGGGAAGACCGAGAAAGACTTGGCTAAAGATGGTGGAAGAAGAAATGCGGGCAAGGGGGTTAACAAGGAGAGATGCAGAAAATAGGGCAAGATGGAGAAGATTCTCATGGGGACCGCAAGGCTAACCCCCGCTCTAGCAGGGAAAATGGCCTTAAAATGCATGTTGTTGTTTGTTGTGTATATATATATATATATATATATATATATATATATATATATATATATATATATATATATATATATATATATATGTATATATTGTTACGGTTTCACGCGACCCCCGTTCCATTACCAAGGGGAGATTAAGCCCCTTGTTCTCCTTGGGTCGTCGCAACCGCGAGACCTGAGTCGCCACTTCCGGTCAGACGCGGGACAGCGTTTCGGGACAATGTTCGCACGTACCTGAGTACCCACGCCGCCGCGGAGGCGGGGATCAAGTCTCGCACGAACCACGCGTAATTGGAGTGCACCCGAGCGGATGGCGTACCACTTGGTCCGTGCTATTACCTTGTTATTGGAACCCGATTAGAGCGATATAATTCCTACCATGCTCAGTCAATAATGGAAGGGACGAAACGGTCGAATCAAAGAAAGAACACGTTTAATTATTATTTACAATGATCGGTAGAAGAACAGAGACACAGGGCAGATGTTATACAGTCTTAACTTATCACCCAGACAATGGGCCCATTCACACTCACAGGGGGGATGAAGGAAGGATTGTTCATGTGCAGAACGCGCCGGTTTTGTCGTTCCGGAACAGCTCACCCGGCGTGGCCCTCTGCCGGTCACAGCACGTCCCTCGACGAAGGCAGGCAGGCGGGAGGGATCCTCGCGGCGCGTATCTCGAACAAAGGCAAGCAGGAAGATATGAGCGTCTCTCGCCCGGCACGGCGGTTCTTCACAGCGCGATTAATACAACTCCGCGCTTTCACTCTCGTAACTCAACGGAGGATCTGACTCAAGCTCAACCGCGAACCCAACTTGTAACTCAATTCAACACCGCACACTCTCAGAACTCACAAGCGCCTCTCCCCATAACTTGTTCAACATCGCGCACTCTCAGAACTCTTAACTGAGGTGGGGGCTTCGGGCACAGGGTTATATTGCCACGCCCTGGCCTGCTTCGAATGTTCCAAACCACGCCTTTTGCCGCAGTGCTAAGCCACTCCCCTCGAGCCCTGATTGGCGGCTCGTGCTTACCGGTCACTCCCCACTCCTTCTGTCCTGCCTTCCTTCGGCCTGGATCGACTTGTCAGGCCGGCCTCGTGGTAATTTGCGCCAAAACTCAAAGTATCGAGGCAGCATAAGCATTGGAAGGAGACCTGACTCTCATTATTCTACTCAACGCAAACTAAACATAGGAAAGGTCTACGCTTACACTTACTAAGAAATAACTGAGCTTAAACGAGGCTACATGTTGTAGTGTGACTAATTATGAGGGGAAATTAACCTTTATTTGTAAAAACACAAAACCGCAACAATATATATATATATATGTGTGTGTGTATATATATATATATATATATATATATATATATATATATATATATATATATATATATATATATATATATATATATATATATATATATATATATATGTGTGTGTGTGTATATATATATATATATATATATATATATATATATATATATATATATATATATATATATATATATATATATATAACTGTGAGAAATAGTAGAAACTCCACAGTATGAGCAGGGCGTCTCATTTGCATTAAATAAATTACCGGGAGATTAAATCAGACTATATATATATATATGTATGTATATATATATATATATATATATATATATATATATATATATATATATATATATATATATATATATAATTATATATATATATATATATATATATATATATATATATATATATATATATATATATATATATATATATATATATATATATAACTGTGAGAAATAGTAGAAACTCCACAGTACGAGCAGGGCGTCTCATTTGCATTAAATAAATTATCGGGAGATTAAATCAGACTATATATATATATATATATATATATATATATATATATATATATATATATATATATATATATATACACATACATATATATATATACATACATACACACACACACACACACACACACACACACACACACACACACACACACACACACACACACATACATATCTATATATATGCAGTCACATGAAAAATAAGTACACCCCATGTAAAGTTTTGACTTTTTCAACATATTTCAACATATAGCTATTTGATCTTCATTCCAACAATATTGATAGATAAAGGTGATATAATATAACAAATACCATGACACATTTACATTTTGTAGTCCATTGTATAATTTAAATAAACATAAATGCTAATTTCGGCTGTGGAAAAAGTAAGTACACCCCTACATTTATCACTGCTTCAAATACCTAAAATTAGAATCAGGTGCACCAGCTCAGGTACAAATGATTAGAACATCGTCAGAGAGGATCTTGGGGGAACCTGTCTTATTTAAACCTCAGGCATTTAGTTTGGTTTGCTCTTTGTTGTTGAAGTGTGCGGCGTCACCACACCTAAATCAAAAGAGCTCTCTGATGCCTTCAGAAAGAAAGTTAAAGATGCCTACGAGTCTGGGAAGGGATTTAAAAAGATCTCCAAACAATTTGAAATCAATCATTCGACTGTCCGGAAGATCATCTACAAGTGGAGAAGATTCCAAACAACTGCCAACTTGTTCAGGCCAGGCCGCCCCAGCAAGTTCAGCCCGAGAGCAGACCGCAAGATGCTGAAAGAAGTCTCTAAGAACCCCCAGAATGTCATCACGGGACCTACAGGTAGCTCTTGCCACTGTTGATGTCAAAGTGCACGAGTCTACCATTAGAAAGAGGCTGCACAAATTTGATTTACATGGGAGGTGTGCCAGGAGGAAACATTTGCTGTCCAGAAAGAACATCAAGGCAAGACTAAAGTTTGCCAATGAACACCTAGGCAAAGACCAGCACTTCTGGAACAATGTGCTCTGGACAGGAGTCAAAGGTAGAGCTATTTGGCCACAGTACCAGAAGACATGTTTGGCAAAAACCAAAGACAGCATTTGACCACAAGAACCTGATACCTACTGTAAAGCATGGTTGTGGAAATATTATGGTTTGGGGCAGCGTTGCTGCATCAGGGCCTGGGCAGCTCACCATCATATAATCCACTATGAATTCTTCATTGTACCAGAGGGTGCTTGAGGATAATGTGAGACTATCTGTCAGAAAGTTGAAGCTCAACCGAAGGTGGACCTTGCAACATGACAATGACCCTAAACATACCAGTAAATCCACCAAGGAATGGCTGAAAAGAAAGAAATGGAGGGTCCTGGAATGGCCAAGTCAAAGCCCGGATCTAAATCCCATCGAGATGTTGTGGGGGGATTTGAAACGAGCTATGCATGCAAGAAACCCCTCAAACATCGCACAGCTGAAAGAATTCTGCATGGAGGAGTGGGCAAAAATTTCTGCCAGTCGATGTCAGAGACTGGTAGACAGTTATAAGAAATGCCTACTTGTGGTTGTTTCTGCCAAAGGGGGGCAATACTACCTATTAGAGCCAAGGGTGTACTTACTTTTTCCACATGCGAAATTTGCATTTATATTTATTAACTCAACTGGACTACCGTCCAGTTGAGTTCATCACATACTGAACCCTCCGGCGTCCGTCGTCTATCGTCGTCGTCGTCGTCTGTTGTCCGTTAACTTTTCGATGTTAACACTCCAGCGTCCATAAATATCAACCGATTCTGATCAAACTTGACATGCAGCATCCTTACCCCAAGAACCAGGTTCGTATTACATTTCAGCCCGATCCGTTTAAAAATGGCGGACTTAGGCGACCATTTTGTTTTTGGTCATGAAAACGATGTTAACACTTTAGCGTCCACAAATATTAACAGATTTTGATCAAACTTAGAATGTTTAACCCTTACCACCCAAGGTAGGTTGCTATTGCATTCCAACGCGATCCGTCACAAAATGCCCGCCATAGGCCGCCATATTGTTTTCAGCTCCGAAACGACGTTAAGACTTTAAGTAACATTTTTCTCAATGATTAGCATGTATATGAAATGTCCATATCCCTATAATTTTCATGACAAGGATTCCCCGCAATTTCTTCTGACGTCATTTAAATATGCACTTGCGACGTTTTGTGGGCATGTTCACTGGGACAAGCTGTGGGGGTGGGTGACTTTGAAAACGAATTACACCCGTTTCCTTTTATCTGCACAACTATATTTCTGCAACATTGTTGCAAAGTGTAACATTGTATGAATTGTAAAACAAGGACAAGTATAAGGATACAAAGACCTTAAAATTATTACACAAGGTTGTTGGCTTTTCATTTAAGTCAAATCTAGTACAGACAACTGACCTACTTTAAAGTTGTCCAGTCAGTTCAGTTGAGTTCTGCTTCCCTGGAAGCTCTAGTTTAAATTATACAATGGACTACAAAATGTAAATGTTTCATGATATTTGTTATATTATATCACCTTTATCAATCAATATTGTTGAAATGAAGATCAAATAGCTGTATGTTGAAATATGTTGAAAAAGTCAAAACTTTACATGGGGTGTACTTACTTTTTCACGTGACTGTATATATATATATATATATATATATATATATATTTACACACACACACACACACACACACACACACACACACACACACACACACACACACACACACACACACACACACACACACACACACACACACACACACACACACACACACACACACACACACACACAGTGCATTGAGAAAGTATTCAGACCCCTTCACCTTTTTCACATTTTGTTAAGTTGCAGCCTTATGCTTTAATCGTTTAAATTCATTTTTCCCCTCATCAATCTACACTCAATACCCCATAATGACAAAGAGAAAACAGGATTTTAGAAAGTTTTGCAGATTTATGAAAAAGAAAAAACTGAAATATTACATTGACACAAGTATTACAAACCCTTTGCTATGACACTTGAAATTTTGCTCAGGTGCCTCCCATTTCTCTTGATCATCTTTGAGATGTTTCTACACCTTGATTGGAGTCCACCTGTGGTAAATTCAATTGATTGGACATGATTTGGAAAGGCACACACCTGTCTATATAAGGTCTCACAGCTGAAAAGGAATATCAGAGCAAAAACTAAGCCATGAGGTCGAAGGAACTGCCTGCAGAGCTCAGAGACAGGATTGTGTCGATGCACAGATCTGGGGAAGCCTACAAAAAAATTTCTGCTGCATTGAAGGTTCTCAAGAGCACAGTGGCCTCCATAATTCTTAAATGGAAGAAGTTTGGAACAACCAGGACTCTTCCTAGAGCTGGCCGCCCGGCCAAACTGAGCAATCGGGGGAGAAGGGCCTTGGTAAGAGAGGTGACCAAGAACCCGGTGGTCACTCTGGCTGAGCTCCAGAGATCCTGTGTGGAGATGGGAGAAACTTCCTGAAGGACAACCATCACTGCAACACTCCACCGATCTGGGCTTTATGGCAGAGTGGCCAGACGGAAGCCTCTCCTCAGTGAAAGACACATGAAAGCCCGCTTGGAGTTTGCAAAAAAGCACGAAAAGGACTCTCAGACTGTGAGAAACAAGATTCTGTGGGCTGATGAAACCAAGATTGAACTGTTTCGCTTGCTGGGTCAGCAGTGGGGTTCTCCTGGGTCTCCTGCCATAGAACCCACTTTCATCGAGTTGGCGACAGATGGTGCGAGTTGAAACTGTCATACCTTGTGTCTGAAGGTCAGCTTGAATCTGTTTGGCAGTTGATCGAGGTGATTTCTCCACCATTCAAACAATCCTTTGCTGCAATCTTCATTCAAGTTTTCTCTTGCGGTCATGTCCAGGGAGGTTGGCTATAGTGCCATGGGGCTTAAACTTCCTGATAGCATTGCGTACGGTGGACACAGGAACATCAAGGTCTTTGGAGATGGACTTGCAGCCTTGAGATTGTCCATGCTTGGCTACAATCTTGTGTCTGACCTCCTCAGACAATTCTCTGATTTTCTTTCTTTTCTCCATGCTCATTGCGGTACACACAGTGACACAAAACAGCAGAATGACTCCTTTTCTCTATTCAAACTGGATGAATAAGTGATTTTTATATTGCAGGCACCTGCAAATCACCACAGGTGAGTTCAATTCCAAAGTAAAGGAGAATCACCTGCTTGAAATCTTATTATTTCTCACAACTTCTCAAAGGTATTTTCCAGGCCATTTTAGGATTTCTGTGTGGAATAAGCTAAGATTTAGTAATTTTTTCACCTTTTTTGTTTTGTTCCACTGCAAACCAAAGAAATACATACGTGGATACCAAAATATTTTTTACGGTGTAGCCCATAGGACAAAGCCGTCTCGAACAGTGTTTGTCCATCTGTACGTAGGTTTGTCCCCTCAAACGTATATCAATCAGAGCTGAGGATCTGGTCACATGACAGGGTGATGTGATTACGTCTGATGTCGGTACGGTGGCTGACTCTCCACACAACGCCATTTTGATTCATATGCCGTTCATGCCGAACATATCTTCGAACCTGTCATATATCACAATCGCCATGCTCTACCTTGACGTTTTTCATTCAGTGTGAAACACAAACAAACCGATTGTTAAAATGACCATCAAATATCGAAAGCATCGGCGTTACGTCTCTTCCAACAAAACGGTACATATCCAACCCTTGTGGGGTATAATCTAGATTCCAGTAGATCTTTCCTCAGTTCTGTAAGTCAAACTTACCTCACGGACGCCTGGATTTCTCCCAATTTCTTTGTTTAATGTTATAAATGGCATTAGAGACTGTTTAAAATGCTAATCATATGTGTTTGTGGTTTATAATTTCTTTCCAAATTTCTTTTTTTAATGTTATAAATGGCATTAGAGACTGTTTAAAATGCTAATCATATGTGTTTGTGGTTTATAATATTTTACAAGCCCGGCTACGCCGGTTAGATTTTCGGTCTTGTTTAATTTCAAAAAAATTCTGGAAAAAATGGTGCATTATTTGAAAAAAGTGCAAGGGTGCCAATATTTTTGGCCACAGCCGTATATAATCAAGCAAACAGCCATGCAATCTCCATAGACAAACATTGGCAGTAGAATGGGCCGTACTGAAGAGCTCAGTGACTTTCAATGTGGCCCAGTCATAGGATGCCACCTTTCCAACAAGTCAGTTCGTCAAATTTCTGCCCTGCTAGAGCTGCCTCGGTCAACTGTAAGTGCTGTTATTGTGAAGTGGATCTGTCTTGGAGCAACAAAAGCTCAGCCGCGAAGTGGTAGGCCTCACAAGCTAACAGAACGGGACCACCGAGTGCTGAAGCACGTAGCACGTAAAAATCCTCTGTCCTTGATTGCAACACTCACGACTGAGTTCCAAACTGCCTCTGGAAGCAAGGTCAGCACAACAACTGTTCGTTGGGAGCTTCATGAAATCGGTTTCCATGGCCGAGCAGCCGCACACTAGCCTAAGATCATCATGCGCAATGCCAAGCGTCGGCTGGAGTGGTGTAAAGCTCGCCGCCATTGGACTCTGGAGCAGTGGAAACGCGTTCTCTGGAGTGATGAATCACGCTTCACCATCTGGCAGTCCGACGGACGAATCTGGGTTTGGTGGATGCCAGGAGAACGCCACCTGCCCAAATGCATAGTGCCAACTGTAAAGTTTGGTGGAGGAGGAATAATGGTCTGGGGCTGTTTTTCATGGTTCGGGCTTGGCCCCTTAGCTCCAGTGAAGGGAAATCTTAACGCTACAGCATACAATGACATTCCAGACGATTGTGTGCTTCCAACTTTGTGGCAACAGTTTGGGTAGGCCCTTTCCTGTTTCAGCATAACAATGTCCCTGTGCACAAAGCGAAGTCCATACAGAAATGGTTTGTTGAGATCAGTGTGGAATAACTTGACTGGCCTACACAGAGCCCTGACCTCAACCCCATCGAACACCTTTGGGATGAATTGGAACGCTGACTGCGAGCCAGGCCTAATCACCCAACACCAGTGCCCGACCTCAGTGCAATATTTGAACTCAATATTTGTTTTTGAAGCCTCTTCCAGAATGGGTAGGGCTACTCTTTCAACGGAGTAAGCCACACCCCCGGACAGACACCCGACAGGATCACCTACAGCTAATATATATATATTAGATTTATATATATTTATATATAGATTTATATATACAGTATATATAGAGATATATATATATATATATATATATATATATATATATATAACCACCTTTAGGGTTATATATATATATATATATATATATATATATATATATATATATATATATATATACACACACACACACACTCCAGTAAATTATTTCGAAGAAGGAGATTATTTACCCTGTTATTCTATGATGGTAACGATCCTTAGGGAGTGAAATGTTCGAATTGCTTGGTAACTGTATTGAGCAACCAACCTGCCAAAACTTTTATGTTCATTGGTGAGAGCACTAACATGATGTTTTGTGGTTCCATTATGAATGGCTTTTTCTTTCACGAAAAGCAATTCATGGAAATGGAAGAAAAATCACCATTTTTAATACAAGTATTGAAGCTCACAAAGGAGCTAAAATAACAGCCTCCCTGTTAAACTCTCAAAATGCAGTCTTTCCACCCACCTCCACTCTTTTGTGTTCTTCTGTTGCCCCATTTGTGGATCTGCCCTCTGGAGACTGTGCAATTGCATTCTTGCCCCCAGGGAGTCAAGCATGCGGTGCACCACCATCTCATGCCATCCCCTATCACCTACCCGTAATCTTTTATATGCCCATTACCCCTACCTATTCCAACCTCCTTACTAGCTGGCTATTACTTTTTCTTCTCTCTCTCTCTCTCTCTCTCTCTGTCTCTGTCTCTCACTCACTCACTCACTCACTCACTCACTCACTCACTCACTCACTCACTCTCTCTCTCTCTCTCTCTCTCTCTCTCTCTCTCTCTCTCTCTCTCTCTCTCTCTCACTCACTCTCTCTCCCTGTTCATTCATTGCATTGCCTTTTGTGTTCAATTCTCTGTCATGTTGTTCTCACGTGAACCTCGATTTTTTTTTTCAATACAAAACAGCTTTTGATAATTTCGTTTTCAATGGCTAGCTGTCTCAATCATGTGAAATATGTGGGAAAAAATGACCATGAGAACCTATTGGCAAAAGTGAAAAAATTTCTCCCTTTTCTGCTTGTTTTGCTATGAGTGACAAATAACCTTTTTTCATTTCCCTCCTTGATCCTCGTGGTCAGCAGAGAAAAGAAAGTCTTGGCAGGTTTGGTCACCTTCCTGGTTTCGAGAAAAGGGAAGGAGCAAAAGTTGGGCCCGCTATTGGATGAGTGGGGGTCTGGGAGAGTGCGAGGTGTAGGGAGCATGCCTGTATTGGGAGGTCGAGCGAAAATTCAATTTCAGCTTCGTGAAATGAATGGGGGGCGTTGCAGACAGTGCGGAACGAAAATTTGTCAACCTGTTTCGTTTTTACGCTGGCCAAGTCTGATCAATTCCAGTGCTTGTTCGGCAATTTCTCTGTCTCTCATTCTCTGCTCGTGTGGAACATGTATACAAATCCGTACATGTTTGATGAACCTTATGCGAAGTGTGATCTAATCGTATATAATTGTAGTCTATGAAAATGTCTTGCTGTTTATCTTTGCCAATGTGTGCTTGTTTCAGAATCTTACCCTTTTGTCCTTTATTCCTTATATCTGTATCTCCCCTCCCTAGTCTTGTCCCCTATTTTCAGCCCTCTCCCCAATGTTTCTTTCTCTTCCTCTTACCTTTCTCATTCATATCTCCGCCGCCTGTTCTCAGTGCTGGCCACTCCGCAACTCTTCCCTGCTCCCACACCCTGGCAGGCAAATCGAAACGGATGGCGTAATTGATATCGCCGTAATGGGATCGTCACGGCTCCATCTAAAATATTAATTTTCTAATTACGGTCAAACGAGGCGACGAGCTGAGACACTGCTGGGCTGCCTGGGCGCACCCTGGAGGGGCAAGAACCCCTCGTGTTCATGTCACAAATCTCCCCCGTTATCCACTCAGATCCTGCCTCCCCCCTCTCTTTGAGGCCCCGTGCTGCTTGCTGCTCCCTATGGGCTGGAGCTTTGTCGGATGTTATCCTGACCACTCTCGGCATCAGCTCAACTTGAGCTGTCTTCCTGTTCTTTGTTGCTCTTCATATCTCCTCTTCTGCCTTCTCCCTTCCCCTCTTCTCTTCTGTTATCTTCTCATTTCATCCACTGCTGTCCATTATTCTACTGATCTCCTCCTTTCTGCTTCTCACCTTTCTTTTCTCATCTTCTATTCTCCTTCTCTTCTCCTTTCCTCTTTTCTCTTCTGTTATCTTCTCATTTCATCCACTGCTGTCCATTATTCTACTGATCTCCTCCTTTCTGCTTCTCCTTCTCTTCTCCTTTCCTCTTTTCCACGACTGAATAAAGTTAAATGATGCCTTCTGACGTCCTTGTTCTGCACGTGTTGTATACGTAAAGCTCCTCCATGAGCTTGAGATTCCATAGAAAAGAAACAACTGAAAGGCAAAATATACAGCATTTAAACTCGTTACGCAGGGTGCACAATTTTTGGAAGTACATGACAGGTCAAAAAAATGGCATGTCTGGGTAGTTTGACTTGTGTTTAGAGGCAAACACGAATTTGGGAGAAGAATGAAATAATTAAATATCATTGTTGGATGAAACATGTCAAGAAGATGACCAATGGCTTGCTTCCTAAATACCATCAGTGTGTTGGAATGCCCTTCACATCCGAAGAAGGCCATTCACATGAAACATGTGAAACACCTGGTCAATTTGTTTACAGTGCAGAAGCTGCTCCCCAGACAGAACCACACTCTATGATAACAAGCAGTGTAATCTGGTGTCAAGGAATCTCCAAGAAGAGCAGACCACTTGCTGTCCATAGTCCAGGCAAGAATTTGTCATTTGCTCAGGGTGCTGGCAATAGCTCACCTACTCTTTGTGAAGGATGCTGTGGGGTCTTTGAAGTGCACCAAGTGATGCCAGCAGACAGGACACCAATTTTTATGTCCATCGAAGGGACGGTGCGTATATTGATGTATTGTTACCATCAGTAGAACCTGCTTGTCATTTCAGTGGTTCTGCTATGCTACTCATTAACCTCCTGGAGGTGCTCATAAATGGTGATCATGCTTGTATGTTACTAAAGGCTCTATTAAAGTGTTAGACACAAAGGAATCTGCGTTGTGGTGAAAACTTTTTTAAAATAATGGCCACATGGTATGCAGCATTTTGGAGTACACCATTATTCAGAGGGGTCATTAATGTAGCTGTCCCATCTGGATCCTCTTGTGAATGTTAAATACACCCATTATATATTTCGGAAGAGAAGCAATATGTTCTGGTGTATCGTGGTGACGTTTTGTTAAATAGGTTTATATTGTAAATACAACTTACAAAGTAGGGCTTACATAAATGTATGTATATATATATATATATATATATATATGTATATATATATATATATATATATATATATATATATATATATATATATATACACAGTAATACCCCGGCGTACGTCATTAATTGGTTCCATAAGCCGTGACGTAACTCGGTTTTTGACGTAAACCGGGCGTAATGTCTTAAAAATGCCTTAAAATGAAGACAAACACCGTAAAACTAGAGTAAATAACTGGAGGAGGCTGCGGCTTCGCAGCAAATTGCAAATTGCAAATTTGCAAATCCATGCACATGTGCACATGCACACGTCGATCGGTTCGTCGACGCCGGATGCCGGTGAGGTGCCCGACGAGGCACCCCGGCTTCAGGCATGACACGGTCGTTTGTTTCACATGGGCCATGGGGCCTGACCTCGTCGCGGACATTGCATACTCTGCACGGTGACGTGACGTGACGTGAAGTCTGCCACGGATGGTCGTCCGAGCCGGCATCGTCATGTTTCGCCGTTGCCACGTTACGTTGGTTGTTTTACACAGTAAAGGAACCTTTACAAAGTAAGGGAATAATCACAAAAATACCAGCGGAAGGCAAAGCAAGCACGCGACTGCAGCACAGGACAAAATGCATATGGCGTCACTTTTGTTTTGAATGAGAACCAGTAATTAGGTAATAGCGAATTTCAGTCCTAATACCCTATTTTGCGCTGTCCGGAAGGGACGTCGTAGGTCCCGGGTCCCGCCAGGCCATTCAAAGACAAGGGGACGAATCCCCCCTTGGTAAGGGGAGAAGGCCGACGGCTGATCCGTAACAATATATTTTTTTTTTATGTTGAAGGCTCCAGTCACAGACTATATAGTCCCCATCGAGGCCAGGCCTTAAATAAAAGAGCTGCCTTGATAGAAAAGTGAAGAAAGAGAGAGTAGACAGAGTTTTTGAGTAACATATAAATTACATTACAATTACAATTACATTGTAACAATTACATTGTAACAATTACATTACAATTACAATTACATTGTAACAATTACATTGCAATTTTTTTTTTTTTTTTTTTTTTTAAAGAAACATTCCATACAAAGCGTGTAGTAGCTTATAAGGTTCGTAGTGAAATTGTTGATTTTTTTTATTTATTATTTACTTGTATTTTTCCTAAAATCTTCCCTTTATTTGAAGTGGTTATTCAAATGAAATGTCTATTCTGGTATTTGAGAAGCTGTCGTCTTACATGTGTGTGTGTGTGTGTATGTGTGCGTTTGTGTACAACTGCATGTGCAAGAATATATATATATATATATATCTATATATATATATCTATATATATATCTATATATATATATATATATATATATAATATTGTTACGGTCCGCGGATTAGATGTTATTTTTTACCGAGCGGTGGTGTAACCGCGGCCAAACAGTTGTTCCCTGACTAAAACCCGATTTACCCAAACTATGGCCGTATCGCGCCACAGCTACTCAATCGGGAAAACTCCAAAGCGACCGAATGCAAAGAGGAAGAAGACGTACAGAAGAGTAACGGGATTTATTATTTACACACACAAGCAAAAAGGAGCAGTCACGATTATGTACAGGGACATGAGACGCAGGTGACACAGTGAAAATTATTAGCTTAAACAGACTTAGTTACTACCCAGGACAGAACAAACAAAGACGACTCACACGGGGAATTGCAGAGTGGATTGGCTGGAAGGAGGTGTGTGTCTGGAGGGGGAGGACGGCACGGAGCTGGCTGGAGCTTGATCCCGCACGGGACGTCGGGCTGGACCTCGACGGCCGCTGATGCCACCGATCCTGTCGTGTGCGCGGGATCACGGGTCGGATCACGGTCGGAGCCGACGCGCTGGTGGGGGGTCTGGCGTGACGGGTTCTCTCCTCTCTCTTTCTTGGTCCAACCACTCTTTCCCCACCGACAACTCGACGCAACCAACGCAACCACTCAACGCAACCACTGACCACCCCTGACGACCAACTCAGCTCTTGTCATGGACCTCTCTACGCGCTCTTGCTCTGACGACCCAGCTCTTTCCTTTGTACTCGTCTCTCCTCTGTAAAAGCTCATCTGCTTGTCTCCTCCCTTGGACTCATCTCTCGTCTGCTCTTGGGAGCTTCCCGTAGCAGGTTATATAGGCCCCGCCCCTCAACCTTTGCGAACCTCCCCCAAACACTCTTCCTCCGCCCTCTCAAACCAAACCCCTTGTGCTCGGTTGGTTGTTCGGGGCTGGCTCACTCCTCCCCTCTATAACGAGGTGGAGACACGCCCTTCTTCTCCGACCCTGCCTCGTGGTCAATGGCGGCAATTGGAGGGGATGTAGTAATTGGCAATGGCAATTGAGGCCTGGCAATGACGAAAGGGGAAATGGAGGTTTTGGGAATGGGAATGAAGAGAATCTACTCTTATTTCACTCGGTGCAATGGAGTATTTCAATTAATGGGAGACACAGCCTTACCCTAAAACACATAATAAGGAAATAAACTACTGAACAGGGTATTCTATGATTGGCTGACGTGTATGCTTTTGGACTAATTATGGGACGCCCTTTGACCTTTACACTACGGAGGTATTTACAAGGAATCATTACATTTTACAGAGGGTGATATTTACAACAATTTACTATACAATACAACACAAAAAAAAAACACAATCCTCATATCCGCAACACTGCACCCTCCTCCTCTTAGGCACATCCCGGGCCTACAACTTTAATTTAGTGTGACACGTAGGTGTAGTTCCCTCTACTTTTAACCTGACCCTGAGTGCGACAGTTTTAAAACATAAATAAATGTGTCCCGCTGCTCCATTGCACCCTGCCTAACAGACTTATGCCCACAGTTAACCGAATTGCGGAATGGTCTTCAAACTATACATTGACGGTGGGGAGCATTATTTACAATTGACGCTACTTTTATTTACAAGACTAACCCAGGACCTGTAATTGTTCTTTCTGGGGGGGAGACAGTCTGCTCTGCATCGACGCACCAGGAAAGCACTCAAAACGCAACAACACACCCTCAAGCACCAATCGGTGCAGTCACCATTGTTCAATGAAAATAAAAACAACAACCCCTAACCCTGCAGGTGATCTCTTGCTCTTCGGCTCCCTCTGCTGGCTATTATTATTTCTTCCAGTTGTTGTCATTTTCCTTTGCTGGCGGCCTATTTGTATTAAAACTTGCACCCAACGTGTCCCTTTTATTTATTTATGGCACACCAGGCCGACTACGTGTGGTTCACCTGTGGGGCATCGGTGCCCTGTGGCCAAGGTCCGCCAGCAAGATTTCGGGCCCTCATGGCCGGTTCCAGCAGAGGGGCCATGCCCCCAACCCATGGGGTCCATAAGTGGTGCTCGGCCACAGACATGTGGTCCATAATGTGGTGCATGGATGCAGACAGCTGGTTCTGGTAGTTCCGGGCGCACAATGGCCGACTCACACACGCTCCCCTCGGCGCCCAATGCCGCACAGGTCATGTGGGAGACAAAAGGGGAAAGACAAATGAGCGAGGGGTAAGGTCACAAGGGTACACATCAATAAGGCAATGCAAGGCAAAATGCGTACGGAGAGCGAAGTGAGAAAAGCTCGTCCCTACCGTACGTCACCCCCCCTGTCACCTACACTACCCTTGCCCTTACCCCATATGTACAACAATCTACACATTTACAAATCCGTCGCTACTGTCACGTCTTCCCATATTTCCCTTGTACCAAATTCGTCTTCACAATCCCACTATCCAAAATTTGCCATCATCAATTCATCATCAATCCTCATAAGGAGGAAGAGATGGAACATCAAGCACAATGTCACACCCACGTCATGATGCGTCTCACATTCCAAACATTTGCACATAAAAAATAATCAAAACATGGCATGGTGTGGAGTACCTGTCACCTCAGGTGAGTGGATGCAGATGGTGCAAGGAGACTCCAATCCTAACTATCCTCGAAATGACTTTAACACACGTTACACTACCCGGGGTCTTTCCCTGCCAATCCATTGGCCAACTTACACTATGGGTTCTAAAAACCAATTCCCATTGATCAAACTGTGGTGCTGCTCAATTTGGGGTCTCACTCCCCCGATTCATCTCCCGGTGCCCTTGCACAATTTCTGGGCTGTGACCTGTAGCTCTCCCAGCAGGTCTACCCACCTGCACACCTCCACCACTGTAGTTGCCACCCGAGCTTACCTAGCTCCTCACCCTAACCTAACTAATTGGGGAAGGCCCCTCCTGGCTCTGTCACCACCTGGTGCCCTCTGGCACTGGGCTACCCGGGTCCGTCCTCCGGATCCTCGGGCCCCATCCACAACAACTACCGGCTCCCAGAGCCCACCTGCGGCCTCACCTGGCCGACATCCTCACAGTGGTGGAGTGCCCAAACCAACTACACACACTAACAGGCTACACGCCCAGCCATTTCCACAACACTAATGCACCCATCCATATTCCATTCTTTCACCCGCACCACAGATGCCAATATCCAACCACAATTTACCTATACCCTCTACCTAACACTTCCACTACCCGCCCCGGGTATTCGTGATGGGGGTCCACTCTTCCCCCATTCACACCTTCGCACCATCCACTCCACTCCACAACTTCCACCATACTCACTCCACGACCATCCATTCCAATACTCCATATATTCCACACTACCATTTATTCCATACACCTGTTCCTCATACCTGTTGTTGCACACCTGTGCACTCACACCTGGTGCCACCTGCACCCTCCTCCTCTTCCTGGACCATTTGGTCAACACAACTCATCTCACTATCACTCACTCAAACACTGTTCCATCCACCTGTTCAGTTGCACACCTGTGCAATCACACCTGTTCAATCACACCTGTTCCTCACACACTGCCCAATACACTTGAATACACCTCCAACACTCACACGGCATCATCTCATCTAACTACTTCCCTCTGAAACTTGCGCTTTCCCGTCGCCCCTTTAAATTATTGCGCTCCCTCGTCATTATCATCCACTCTAAACTACCTGCGTCCCCAGCTACAGGTATCATTGTCACTAACTAATCTTAACGTTACCTAATGTCAATCTCTAGGGCCCTACACACAATATATCCTAACCCACCCGGGCTAGTTTTCACTGCCATCAACCCCATAAACCTAGTGCTCCTTTGCCCCCCGATTATTGCAGTGTTCTTTTCCACTTGGTCCACGAGTTCCTTTTGTCCCACTGTCAGCTGTTCTACTCCCTTCGTCAGACCCTCTATGCCCCCCTGTAACCTAGCCGTATTATTCCTCACCTCTTTCTCTATACGCTTTTCACCTCGCTTTACCTCCTCGCGTACCCCCGAGACCTCCTCACTTACACCTCGTCGTATCTCCTCTTTCATCTCCTCCCTCTCTTTTGTAGATGCTGCCCTCATCTGTCCCAATTCATCCCTCTGAGCATCCAGTTTGGTTTCTACCCCGATTTTCACCTCCTCTATCTGCTCTCCCATTTGTTTAATTTCTCGGGCGGATTGCTCCCCTATCTCCCGCAATTTGTCTTCCATCCTATTTTCTAACCCCATTAACCAGTTTTTTCACCCCCTCTAACTGATTCTCCTGGGCAGCCATTCTATTTTCCACCCCCGTTAACCCATTCTTTACCTCTTTTATCCCGTTGTCTAACTCCTCACCGGTACCCCTCGCTTCGTCCCTCATTACCCCCAATTTGTCACTCTGAGCATCCATCCGGTTCCCCATTTGTCCCATTCGCTCACCCTAAGCATCCATTTTTGCTTCTAGCCCCATATTTGCCATTAGTATGGCTGCATTAATCTGCGCCATGAGGTCCCGCACATCAATTCCCGCTATTTGCGCAGCAGGCGCGGCTACCCCGCGCTCGTGCGAGCTGCCACTTTGTGCGTCTGATACCACGTGCGCGAGAGCGCCATTTTGTGCACCTGATACCTCCTCAACCACATTGCCAATGTTCTCCTCCTCTCTTTCATCCACATACATTTCCCCGAGGTCCTGGGTCGATTCCACCCCGTCTATCTCTCCCACCGACATCCCGTCGCCTTGACCAGCCATGGCGCGATTTCAAAATTCGGGTTTTCCTTTAAAAACAAAACAATTTCCAGCAGCTTGTAATTTTGAGCGCGTTAAGCGCGCTTCGGGCCTCGTATCTCACTCCCCGACACCAATTTGTTACGGTCCGCGGATTAGATGTTATTTTTTACCGAGCGGTGGTGTAACCGCGGCCGAACAGTTGTTCCCTGACTAAAACCCGATTTACCCAAACGTTGGCCGTATCGCGCCACAGCTACTCAATTGGGAAAACTCTAAAGCGACCGAATGCAAAGAGGAAGAAGACGTACAGAAGAGTAACAGGATTTATTATTTACACACACAAGCAAAAAGGAGCAGTCACGATTATGTACAGGGACATGAGACGCAGGTGACACAGTGAAAATTATTAGCTTATACAGACTTAGTTACTACCCAGGACAGAACAAACAAAGACGACTCACACGGGGAATTGCAGAGTGGATTGGCTGGAAGGAGGTGTGTGTCCGGAGGGGGAGGACGGCACGGAGCTGGCTGGAGCTTGATCCCGCACGGGACGTCGGGCTGGACCTCGACGGCCGCTGATGCCACCGATCCTGTCGTGTGCGCGGGATCACGAGTCGGATCACAGGTCGGATCACGGTCGGAGCCGACGCGCTGGTGGGGGGTCTGGCGTGACGGGTTCTCTCCTCTCTCTTTCTTGGTCCAACCACTCTTTCCCCACCGACAACTCGACGCAACCAACGCAACCACTCAACGCAACCACTGACCACCCCTGACGACCAACTCAGCTCTTGTCATGGACCTCTCTACGCGCTCTTGCTCTGACGACCCAGCTCTTTCCTTTGTACTCGTCTCTCCGCTGTAAAAGCTCATCTGCTTGTCTCCTCCCTTGGACTCATCTCTCGTCTGCTCTTGGGAGCTTCCCGTGGCGGGTTATATAGGCCCCGCCCCTCAACCTTTGCGAACCTCCCCCAAACGCTCTTCCTCCGCCCTCTCAAACCAAACCCCTCGTGCTCGGTTGGTTGTTCGGGGCTGGCTCACTCCTCCCCTCTATGACGAGGTGGAGACACACCCTTCTTCTCCGACCCTGCCTCGTGGTCAATGGCGGCAATTGGAGGGGATGTAATTGGCAATGGCAATTGAGGCCTGGCAATGACGAAAGGGGAAATGGAGGTTTTGGGAATGGGAATGAAGGGAATCTACTCTTATTTCACTCGGTGCAATGGAGTATTTCAATTAATGGGAGACACAGCCTTACCCTAAAACACATAATAAGGAAATAAACTACTGAACAGGGGTATTCTATGATTGGCTGACGTGTATGCTTTTGGACTAATTATGGGACGCCCTTTGACCTTTACACTACGGAGGTATTTACAAGGAATCATTACATTTTACAGAGGGTGATATTTACAACAATTTACTATACAATACAACACAAAAAAAAAACACAATACTCATATCCGCAACAATATATATAGTCACGTGTGAAGCTCCCCTTAACACAGGAACCTTAGCGCCGAGTTAGACTCAGGATATGGACTGAACGATCTTTTGTTGCATGCACTACATTCATTATTAGTAAATTCTAACTTTACTGTTCTCCAAGGAGCATTCAATTGGGCCAAGATAATGGCAGCTCACACACATGGAAACAGATAGCTGAAACACGTTTTCTTACCTATTAAAGGATTTATTTGTCAAGTAAACAGGGAAGAGGGTAACAAGATGCTATAAACAAAAATGGAACTGACCAAGTGAGTTAAATGGACAGAAAGAGGTAAATGCGAATATTCAGGATCATGTACAATGATTGGAAAGGAAATAAAAACAATTCCTAACCCACTAAGCATCACAGATCACACTCATGCAACAAAACAATTGTAGGAAAGACTTTCCTTATCTGATGCGCAGGGTGGACGCCAGACTCAAAATAGTCCACTTCGGGAACCAAGTGTGAGACGATATCTCCCAAGAGCCAAAACGAGCACAATCAAGATGGTGTTTCATGTGGAATAACAGCGATGATCCACCTCCTAAACCAGGCCTCGTGGACCCCTTTGTCCTTTAAGCAAGGCCTCCTGAGGGTGCTCTCTGTCCTCTTCCTCCATGCTCCACCAACACAGGGTGAGCCCAGTTTTGGTCAATCCAGGAGACAAAGCCACACTTTAGTCTACTCCAAAACTCCATGATAAGTTTGCCCGTCCTCCTTCTACACAAGGCTTTTGTGATCTCCTCCCAAAACAATGAAGCCTCTTCTTCTTCTTCTTCTTCTTTTGAGTTTGATGGCGTTTTCAGAACCGCGAGGCTCTATTCACAACACGCGCCTGAACATAACTCTGTTGAAAAGAAAATATATTGAAAAGGAGGCCTATGGGATATCCATAAAACTATATAGGTCTCCCACACGTTTTCACAAAGTTTAGAACCGCCTTGCACAAACGAGGATGCTTCTGGTTTAAATGACCAAAAAATGACGGGCAGGTCAGACCTACTGACCCCCTCCTCTCTAACGATTTTAAGTAGGAGCAACCTAGGTTTGTCATATAGGCGGCATACCAGAAATAAGTGAGATAAATTTTCGGCTTCCCTACAGGCGTGTCGCAAGTCCCGGAAGGGTGACACCCTATGACGTGAAGATACGAATTAAGGCAACAGTGCCAAAGTCTAAACCTGGAGAGAGCCACCTGGTCTCTGCGGGACAACTGAGGGAGCCAAAAGGGGGGGGGGGGGGGGGGGTCACGTCTGGATTCACCCTGTAACAGAACCTACCCTTCATGGTGGTGTCCCACTGGGATTGCCATTTTTTAACGATCTTGTCCCTGGCCATATTCACAATTTCTGATGGTCCAAAAGGGATTTGGGTGACACATTCGGATGTAAGTGCACACTTGGCTGCAAGATCGCAGGCCTCGTTTCCTCCGATGCCCACAAAAGCAGGGATCCAGCACAGATTGACCACAGATCCTCTCCAACTAGCAATGTTGATGAGGTGCAGTACTTCGAGCACCAGGTCAAATCTGCATCCTGGCTGTCATGGTCGCACGTGGTGTTGAAATTTGTGTAATTAAGTCCCCTACACGATGACGTTTATTTCGTCAAAATCCATCCAGCGGATCTGAAGAAAAAAGAAGAAATGCATTTACGTCGTGACGTCACCACGTCGATTTTGGAAATGGCCGTCATGGTCGCACGTGGTGTTGAAATTTGCGCAATTAAGTCCCCTACACGATGACGTTTATTTCGTCAAAATCCATCCAGCGGATCTGAAGATATATGAAGAAATGCATTTACGTCGTGACGTCACCACGCCGATTTTGAATGCAGACGTCTTTTCGGAAATTAAATAATATGAAAATCATCTCCACAGGATTTCTCCTGTGGAGACTAATGCCTTAAGTGCAGAGAGGGAATCAGAAAAGATCACGGCACTGAGAGGGTTTAACTCGATTATCCATTCCAGTGCCAATACGATAGCAAAGAGTTCAGCTGTGAAGACGGAGAGATGATCAGATAACCACTTAGCCTTTGTCACCTCAACATCAGGGATACTTATTGCCACCACAGTTCTCCCAAGGGAAGGGACTTTGGAACCAGCCGTGTAAACGTGGAGAGATTGACTCCAAACCGAATGGATGAACTCGATCATCTGGATGCAGGATGCAGAGGGATTATCCTTGTCAACTCTCCCCCATAGATCCAGGTGGATTTGAGGCATAGTAAGAGTCCAGGGGGGCCAGATTGGAACTTTATTGACGGACTCAATGGGCAAGGAGTCCAGACCCATTTCACCCTCTACCCGCCTACAGGCCATCCCGAAGGGAGCGGAATTTAGGTTTTTGCCCCCAGCCTCATACTCCCAACAGTCTACAAAAACAGCTTGGACTGGGTGATTGGACCCAGAGGATATATATTTTGCCCAGAATTTTAGCAGGGACACCTCCCAGCAGAGGGAAAGAGGCATCTCCCCAGCCTCCACCAAAAGGGCAGAGATAGGCATTTTTTTTTTTCAAAGTTTGTAAGTGGCTTCTTCTTCCTCTCCAGGGCTTTTGTTGTCCTCCTTCCTCAAGCGAGGTCTCTCTTGTTGTTGAACTTTCCTCCTGGGCGGAGTTCTCTGTTCTGGCCGTTCCGCCCATGGGGGTGGCGCCTATAAAAAGATAATTGCAGGATAGCAGTTCCGTCTCCACAACACATTACACCACCATGGCTGACACACAATAACTAGACAGATGTGTGCCTCTCTCATGAGAAGTTCTCGCCTACTAGTCCTCCTACCACATGAGGTGTTCACGCCCACATATTAAAGTCTACCCTGTCTACATATTACATACGCTGCCTCCTCAGTGTCACGTGTAACAAACAACTTAACCTGACAGGTCCCTGTTACATGTCAATCTAACCACGACTCAAAACACACAGACCATACTACACTTACCATGGTCCAGCTATGGACCCCCCCCCCCTCCCACCTCTCCCCATTCCACATAAATAAATATATTTTATTTATAAACATAAATGCAAATTGGAACATATATACATACACATATACAGTCACGTGAAAAAGTAAGTAGACCCCACGTAAAGTTTTGACTTTTTCAACATATTTCAACATACAGCTATTTGATCTTCATTTCAACAATATTGATAGATAAAAGTGATATAATATAACAAATATCATGAAACATTTACATTTTGTCATCCATTGTATAATTCAAATAAACATAAATGCAAATTTCGCATGTGGAAAAAGTAAGTACACCCCTACATTTATCACTACTTCAAATACCTAAAATTAGAATCAGGTGCACCAGCTCAGGTGAAAATGATTAGAACATCGTTAGAGAGGATCTTGGAGGAACCTGTCTTATTTAAACCTCAGACATTTAGTTTGATTTGCTCTTTGTTGTTGAAGTGTGTGGCGTCACCATGCATAGATCAAAAGAGCTCTCTGAGGCCTTCAGAAAGAAGGTTATAGATGCCTACGAGTCTGGGAAGGGATTTAAAAAGATCTCCAAACAATTTGAAATCAATCATTCGACTGTCCGGAAGATCTACAAGTGGAGAAGATTCCAAACAACTGCCAATTTGTTCAGGCCAGGCCGCCCCAGCAAGTTAAGCTCGAGAGCAGACCGCAAGATGCTGAAAGAAGTCTCTAAGAACCCCAGAATGTCATCACGGGATCTACAGGTAGCTCTTGCCACTGTTGATGTCAAAGTGCACGAGTCTACCATTAGAAAGAGGCTGCACAAATTTGATTTACATGGGAGGTGTGCCAGGAGGAAACCTTTGCTGTCCAGAAAGAACATCAGGGCAAGACTAAAGTTTGCCAATGAACACCCAGGCAAAAACCAGCACTTCTGGAACAATGTGCTCTGGACAGATGAGTCAAAGGTAGAGCGATTTGGCCACAGTACCAGAAGACATGTTTGGCGAAAACCAAAGACAGCATTTGACCACAAGAACCTGATACCAACTGTGAAGCATGGTGGTGGAAATATTATGGTTTGGGGTAGCTTTGCTGCATCAGGGCCTGGGCAGCTCACCATCATATAATCCACTATGAATTCTTCATTGTACCACATGGTGCTTGAGGATAATGTGAGGCCATCTGTCAGAAAGTTGAAGCTCAACCGAAGGTGGACCTTGCAACATGACAATGACCCTAAACATACCAGTAAATCCACCAAGGAATGGCTGAAAAGAAAGAAATGGAGGGTTCTGGAATGGCCAAGTCAAAGCCCGGATCTAAATCCCATCGAGATGTTGTGGGGGGATTTGAAACGAGCTGTGCATGCAATTGTGCACGCTGTTCAACAATTTTTTGTTGAAGAAATTATTGCAAAGTCAATCTTTCATTGTTTTTTGTTCAATGAGATCACCTTTATCTATAGATACTGTTTAAATGTAGATCAAATATCTGTATGTAGAAATATGTTGAAAAAATCAAAACTTTACATGGGGTGTACTTACTTTTTCACGTGACTGTATATATATATAAATAAATAAATAAATATGTATATATATATATATACAGTATATATATATATATCAGGGTGGGGCTTTAAAAAAATTTTAAAACTAAATTTTTATTTTTGAAAGTCTTACCCCCTTAATCTGTTCCATATAATATAGAAACACTGTATAAAAAGTCTGAGCACTAAATTATTATGTTTAGGGGTAGCCCAAGGGCCTCAAAGATTATGAAAATTATAAAAATTCAACGAATTACGAGTATATCAGACTATATCTTAATTTATTTTAAACAACACACTTGAACACAGTATTTATTTTTGAACACGTTAATAGTGAATTCTTTGTTCAGTTTCTGACAGAGTTCATAGTATCAGTCTGACAATGTCCAGCAAACCCCAAATTTATTATTTTCATGGCATCCCGGACAGTGTATGTTTTCTGCTATCAGGGTACATTCTGCGATGGTCCTCGACAACTTGCAGCAGGAATTGCAGCTGAGTTTCATCGCGGGTTATCAACCCACTGTACTCCTGAATAAGTGCCACTCCACGTTCAGCGTAGTCATTGACAACTTTTCGAGAGTTGACTGTTTCTGCAGCCTGCTTGTAGTCGTCTCTGTCATCCCACAAGTCCGGATCAACCGCGAGAAATCCATCTGGAAGTTCCATCATTCGCAGAAGTTTCATTGACCTTGCTGTGACGAAATCTTCCAAGTTCTTGTCCTTGAATGAATCAAGAGCAACAGTGATTCGCTTGGAATGATCCTGATCTTGGTCTTCTTCATTCTTCATGGCACTCACCATCAGTCTCTTGGTTGACGAACTGACCCAACTGTCGAAGAAAGCCTAGCTAACAAGTTCCTGTGACAAGTACCACACGTGATTGGAAAACTTGCGTGATGTTGACTTTGAGATGGCTGGATGGATTGATGACTATTCAAGCAGTGACTTCAGCAGCAGCAGGTCACTCTAAGGAGCACCTGATGCTTGAGGTGCAGAGATCCAGGCTGTCAGGTAGACACGTACTGTGAATACACACACATCACGTAATCCTCTCTTTTCTGCAGGAGTCAGTTTGAATTGAGCCTTGAACATCCAGATCTTGAGACAGTATATTACTTTGGACATCCAGCGGGCGTGGTGCATTGCTCCGGGTGACATGAATCGCACTCCTCTGGCAGGAGCAGCACCGAGAAAGACAATCACAAGTTCCAAGAATTCTTTATAATCATCTCTCGGCTGACTCTGTTCAAGATGCTTGTTGGCGTAATCGATAGTGCCTTGCTTTATGTCTTCCACTAGACTTGCCACGTCATCAGCTGCAATCCCTGGTTCATACTTGGCCGTGTCTATGAATCCCCAGTATTCCTGGAAGCGTTTGAAGAGTGGAACCTCGGGAGAAGATTTGGCTCCCAATCCCATACACACTTGGAACACTGCACCAATTATCAATTCCATAATGTGATGCCTGCAAGCTAGTGACAAGAGCTCCTTCTCAAGCTTCTGCTCTAGGAGGACACAGGCACCAGCGATCCGACCAGTGTTTGAGCTGGTCGTGTCAAAACACATAGCTCGGATGCTGTCGGCTATGCCCCAGTCTTCAATGGCTCCAAAGACAGCAGCAGCCTGAGCCTCGCCTGTTCCAGATGGAAGCTTGGCAACTGTGAGTAGCTGAGAAACTCCTTTCCCTGAAACCAATACTGGCAGGCGATCAACCTTCTCTTTTCCAATTAGATCAAGGATCAGTTTGCCGTCCCAGTGAACAACAAGGGGAACGTTACCCTGAAACTCCGCCTTTATATTTGCAGATCTCTGGACTCTGTGTTGTACTCTTTGTCGGCGAATTGAGTCTCTGTTTAGAGCAAGTTCATCAATGTTCTGTCCCAAGCTTTTGGCAGTTTCTGCTATAACAAAAACGGCTTTGCGGTCTGACACTTTTGTGCGATCTAGAGCGGCTGCGAGTTCTTCAGTAACGACAGTTTTTCGCCCCCTCTTTCTTTTTTGTGTCTGAAATGTGATGCCTCCAGCAGCTCCCTCACTTGCATTGTCCCCAGTTTCCATCTTTTCACTATCTTCTGCTGAGCTGTTTTCAGATTCAGAACCAGATGAAATCAGTTCAGCTGTAGAAGCTGCTAACTGTTTCATTTGCTCCATTCACTGTCGCCTGGCAAGCATTTCCTCCTCTCTTTTGGACGCCGTTTTCTCCTTCGCAGCAAGCTTTACATCTACTCCAGCCAGCGACCCCCTTCTTCCCTTTTCTCACTGGGCTAACAAGAAATCCTTGTCTTCTTGTAATACTGACGTATTGGTCAGAGCATCAGCATGAGCGACATCAAAAAGGTCTTCAAGCCTGAAAACAAAAGCCGACTCTCTCGCGAGTTGAGTTGGTGACGTTCGCGCTTTGTTCTTTTTCAGAAGACGCCATTCTTCAAATGTCTGCTCAAGCTTGGTTTGGCAGTTTTGATGAGCTCTCATCGGGATTCTAGCTTTCTTCCAAAAGTTAGCTATTTCCGTGATGGTAACATCCGACGATTGTCTTACGGTCTCCTTCAGATCGAGATGGTGATGTAGGAAGAATCCAAGAGCCATACGCAATGATGGCAACTTGCTGCCACTTAATTCATTCACAGAGTCGCCAGGGAGATACAACTTGGTTTGAGATCTTGTTGCTTTTTCCACAGATGACATTTTCAATCAGATATGAATCTGAAAGAAGTAGAACATAGCATTAAGAAATTAAGAATCAAGAAAATTCAAACAGTTCTATTAATAACTGAGCAGTGAGCACAATGCCTCAAGCAATGACACAAACATACTGCTGCAACAGTGTTGCAGCTGTTGCTTAGTCAGCATAGTCAGTCCATTGAGTCCAAACAGTAAACAAGTCTGAACATGTCTGGAATATAAATTCATGGAAAATTTGCATTATCAATTTATCAGAAAAACAATGGGATTCGGATGATTGGTTGGATAATAGATATGAACCAGTTGAACCACAATGATTATGCTTCTATAATCTGTGATAATATTATACCATGTTTATACACCCATTGTGTCTGTGATTCTCTGCAAAGCCTGTGATAACTTCGTTTTTATTTTCAAATAGTGTTCTGTGATACACCTATGTACAGTGTTTACTTTTAGATACTATGGTGATAAGCGTTCCCAGGTCAGCGCTACATCTCATTTTAGCATTTATTGTCTAGCAGACTCGAGCTCAACGAACATTTTACTCTTTTATTATAACAGATATTGTGTATGTACAATGTACATATTACTACTGTAATTATTTATTTAATGGAGCACAGAGTTTTATAATTTAAAGGTTTTATCTGTGTTCCCAGTAATTAATTTTACCACAATGATTGCATGTTGTGTGTATGATGTTAGGAGAGAGTGTCAATTTACTTAGTAGTTAAAATTGGGTTCTTAATTTATCAACAGAATTAATCTATTATCAGTAGTATGCGAAATAAAAGGGCGGCCGCAGCTTTGGGGTATCAGAAACTTTACCATCATTGAGCTACCCCTACATATTGTTCAATTGTGCTCATATTTTGCCTGAATTTGTATTTCATATATAGGAACAAATTGAGAGGGTAAGAAGATCATATTTCAAAAGTTCAAAAATAAGCTCCACCCATTATATATATATATATATATATATATATACAGACTTGGCATTTAATATGGAATATTTTTTTTTCCTTGACTTGGGTTTACTTTCCTAACTCAGGATATCAATCTGGTGAGTTGCTTTTACACTTTGGTGATTTATTTGTTAAAAGAGCCATGTCACTGATTGTCTGTCGCAGCAAGAAGTCAACAACAGGATTATATCACAGGTGGCGTAGCAAAATGTACGGACAGGTGCATTTGACGATTGGCTTCACAGTCGGGTATACAAGGGTTGTTGCGTTCTGTATTAGTGGAAAACAACTGCTGCACGTCTCCAAAAGTTATTGCCGCTTCCTCTGGAGATGGTCCGTCAACTCGACAATGCTGTTTGTCATGGAGTGATGGCTTTACGAAATTACGGCATGAAAGAGCGTGCTATTGCTCGGCAGTATGGCATCACTCAAGGTCAGGTGTCAAATATCCTGAAACGAAATGCTCAGAGGGGTGTCCCTACTCCATTACCGAGGCCAGGACGTCCCCGCAGAACCACAAGGAGGGATGATCGCCAGCTGCACCGGTTAGTCCGCAATGGCCGTACCAAGTCAGCTAATCGGCTTAGGGCTGAGTGGCAGCAACTCACAAATGTGCCTGTATCCAGAAGGCCAGTCAACCAACGACTGGTTCAAGCAGGCTATCGTGCCAGGCGTCCCCTGAGAAAGACACGCCTGACCAGACAACACCGCCAGCGCCGAATGCAGTGGGCCAGAGAGCACTGTCAATGGCAGCCAGGACACTGGAATCACGTGATCTTCAGTGACGAGTCTAGATTTCTGGTCTATCGTCAAGATGTCCGTATCCGAGTGCACAGACAAGTGCATGAAGCCTAGAACAAAGATTGTATAGTGCCAGGAGTCCAAGCTGGAGGTGGTGGGGTGGCTGTTTGGGCTGCTTTTCATGCAGGGGGCAAAACTGACCTGGTTGTTCTGAATGGAAACCTGAACCAGTTCAAGTACAGAGCCATTCTGGAAGAAACATTGCTTCCATTTGCTCGTGCAGCCTTTCGAGGAAACTTTGTCTTCCAAGATGACAATGCACGGCCTCATCGTGCTCGCATGATCCAACATTTCTTGCTGACCGTGGTGTAGAGCATATGGAGTGGCCTGCCATGTCCCCTGATATGAATCCGATAGAGAACTTGTGGGCAGAATTAACGCGTCAAATCGACCACTTGGACCAGAAGCCTGCCTCTGTGCGTGAATTGCAGCAGGCTATTGTCACTGCATGGCAAGCGATTCCTGTCCAAACCTTGGCAAATCTCGTGAACAGCATGCCTCAACGTGTACGTGCTCTCCTGAATGCTCGTGGGGGTTACACGAAGTACTGAACTGTAATTTTACTGTCCGTAATCCCAGTCGTAATTTAACTTTTGTTTTTGTTAAAAACATTTTTGGCTCATGTGCAAAATAAAGAGATACTTCTGGAAAACGTACAGAAGTTTAACACAGTACTTTCCATGAATTGAGTTCGATATCAGTTTACATCACTTTCAAGGATCAATTTATTTGTTTCGAAATGTCAAATGTGGGTTTTGTTTATTTATTTTTTTTTCTTTTTTTTTTTTCCTTTTTTGTTTTTTTGTATACAAGATCGAGGCTCGTGAAAGAGCTAACATTAATCACACAAAAAGACAAACCGACACATAAAACATATAACATCGGGAGCGGTAGACAAGATGGGGAGAGAGGGGGAAGGACACAAACACAACATTTGAGAGCATGGACCGAGAGACATGGAGACATCGAGAGATCTGAGAGAGGGCGAGGGCTTTGGGGGGGGGCATGGGAAGGGGGCGGTGGGAGAGGTATAAAACATATGGACACTGCCAGGACTTCCAGGAAAGAAGTTGGAATTTCAAACAAGGTGGATCTGGGGTGAATTAGCGGGGGTAGAAAAGATCAACGTTTTGGATGGGGGAAGATAAGAGATGGTGGTGAACAGCTGTTTTAAAGACCTGGAGGGAGGAGTGGGATTGAAGGGAGTGAGGGAGTTTGTTCCAGAGGCGGGAGAAAAGAGGAATGAAAGAGTGAAGGTGAGCAGAGAGCCGAGATTTCGGCAGTTTAACCATCAGAGGGTTGCTGGCAGATCTTGTGCGACCTGTAGGAATATTTGGGGGACAGAGCACAGAGAGAGCTGGGGGTGCAAGGCCGGAGAGGAGTCGGTGTGGCTGCAGGAGTTTTAAAGGTCACATTAACAAAATCTTGAATAATTTCAATATAATTCCAATGAACTTTTGGTTCTAAGACATCTTGAAAAGTAAGTTCACCCCCACAAAAAAAATAATTCCATATTAAATGCCAAGTCTGTATATATATATATATATATATATATATATATATATAGTTACGGTCCGCGGTTAAGGATGTTATGTTTGCCGAGCGGAGGCCCCGCGACCTAACAGTTTCCCCGATTCACCCGATTCACTCGAACGTTGGCCGTATCGCGCCACAGCTATTCAATGAGGGAAAAGACAAAGACGACGGATGTGAAGAAAAGGAATAAGAAGACGAAAAAAAGGTTGAAAATACTACGAAATTTATTTACTATTTACAGGGTCAAAATAACCAAGGAGAAGGAAAGATAAGAAAATAATTTACAGAAGCTTTTAGAGACACAGTGAAAATACTAGCTTATCTAACAGGCTTAACTTATTCCCAGGGACAAGACAAAAGACAGACTACGAACACACTTACACGGGGAATGATGATAGGAATGGCAGGTGGATGGCTGGGGGGAGAGGGAGGTCCAACGGGTCCGGCAGCACGATCGGCGCGTTGGGCAGCCGCCGTTCCTTCGCGGCCCTGCTCCAAACTGCCGTCCAGGCCCCATGCTGCTGTGGCTGCAGTTTCGGTGGCTCAAGCTGCTGTGGATGCAACCGCCACTCTTGTCATGGACCTCTCTTTGTCATGGACCTCTCTTTGTCATGGACCTCTCTTTGTCATGGACCTCTCTTGTCATGGACCTCTCTACGCAACCACTCATCACTCTTGCGCGCGCGCTTTTATAACGCCTCCGGCGATTAAGCCGCCGGCTTTTAGGACACGCCCATCGGTGTGCTCACCTCGGCCCTGGTTGGTCGCGCGACCCTCTGGCTCCGCCCTTGATGACGACGGGCGGGCACGCCTTTCTTCCCCAACCCGAGCACATGTTCAATGGCGGCTTTGGGGCGAAAACAACCCACAGCTGTAACAAACTGGCCAACTGCCCAGTGCAGTTGGCAATGGAGACTTGGAGGGGATGTAATTGGCAGATTGAGGCTTGGCCATGACGAAAGGGGAAATGGAGGTTTTTGTGGGGGTGGGAATGGGGAATGAAAGGAATCTATCTTTTTCACTTGGTGCAATGGAGTATCATTTTAATGGAAGACAAGGCCTTACCCTAAAACACATAATAAAGATATAAGCTACTGAACAAGGGTATTATAGTGTCCTTCAATGGATGCTTTATGGAATTAACTACCGGAACGCCCTTTGACCTTTACACAACACTGGAGGCAGGAGGGGCCAGACTCAAGCAATAATAATAATACACACAATCAAAAAAATACAGTCCTCATATCCGCAACAATATATATATATATATATATATATATATATATATATATATATACTGAAACGCAAAAGAAACTTACCGCCTTTGAAACCTTTAAATATCAACAATAACACTGCGTGTAGTAAATGTGTGAACTTATTTGTGGACAATAGTGTCCTCACTGTCAGACAAAACGGTCACGGATGGTCACTTGAACCTTCAATGGTCACTTCATAGCACAGCTGTTGAACAGCCGTTTTGACTGTCAGTGATTAGCCAAGGGGTACAGGATGATTTTAATGAGCTGCACGTGATGTCTTGATATTGGCTTTAAAAAGGCCAGTGCAAAATGGGCATTTCAATCAACATGCCACGATTGTCAAGGGATCAACGACAGCGTGCTCTGGGCATGCTGCAAGGCGGACTGAACTACTGTGAGGTGGCACGTCGCCTTGGCTGTTCACACCAGACGATATCGGCCCTGGTGGACAGAGACACCCTCCACAACTCTGCAGATGACAGACCTCGATCAGGGAGGCCAAGAGTCACCACTGCAAGGCAGGACAGGCAGATGGTCCGAAGTCACCTGCGGGATCGATTCCGTCCAGCATCCCGTACTGCGGCAGAAACTCCGGGGCGTGCAAACCCACGGATCTCCAATGATACTGCACGAAGACGACTGCATGACTATGATCTGACTGCCAGAAGACCATACAGAGGCGCCGTGATGACGGCTGCCCATCGCCGCAACCGACAGAGATGGTGCCAGCAGCATCAGCGGTGGACCTTGGCACAGTGGAACGAGGTCGCTTTCAGCGATGAGTCAAGGTTCTGTGTGGACAGTCCTGATGGGCGTGAGCGTGTCAGGAGAAGAACTGGTGAGCGATATGCCGATTGTTGCGTGCGTCAAGCCAACAGGTGGGGTGGCCCAAGTGTGATGGTGTGGGCCGCCATATCAGGCCGATACAGGATGCCACTGGTGGTTGTGGATGGGAATCTTAATGCCCAGCGGTATGTGGATAACATCCTGCGACCTCATCTGCTGCCATTCCTGCTAGACCACCCAGAACTGAGAACCTTTCAGCATGACAACGCTCGTCCCCATGCTGCTCGCTTTACCACTGCATTTCTCCAAGGCGAGAACATCAACACCATGCAGTGGCCTGCGCTCTCCCCTGACCTGAATCCCATAGAGCACCTGTGGGATGAGCTTGGGAGACGCGTATTTGGCAGGGCCAGGACATTGGCAGAGCTGCTTCAGACATTGAGGACTGAGTGGGACAGAATCCAGCAGCAATCCATTCAAAGACTGGTAGGCAGTATATGCCGACGATGCACTGCCTGTATCCAAAACAATGGTGGCCACACACGCGATTGAAAGGGGACTGACATTGCACCTTGTGCTGTTCTGTACTGTAGAACAAACTGATGAGATGGTGTATCTTGGTCAAAAACTTGACATGTCATCAATAAAATGCCAATGTTTCAATTAGCAATTGTTGGTTTGTTTTATTTTGAACTGTTACAATTTTATTACATTTCAAACAAGTGGTAAGTTTCGGACCATCTGCCTATCCTGCCTTGCAGTGGTGACTCTTGGCCTCCCTGATCGAGGTCTGTCATCTGAAGAGTTGTGGAGGGTGTCTCTGTCCACCAGGGCCGATATCATCTGGTGTGAACAGCCAAGGCGACGTGCCACCTCACGGTAGCTCAGTCCGCCTTCCAGCATGCCCAGGGCACGCTGCCGTTGATCCCTTGACAATCGTGGCATGTTGATTGAAATGCCCATTTTGCACTGGCCTTTTTAAAGCCAATATCAAGACATCACGTACAGCTCATTAAAATCATCCCGTACCCCTTGGCTAATCACTGACAGTCAAAACGGCTGTTCAACAGCGGTGCTATGAAGTGACCATTGAAGGTTCAAGTGACCATCCGTGACCGTTTTGTCTGACAGTGAGGACACTATTGTCCACAAATAAGTTCACACATTTACTACACGCAGTGTTATTGTTGATATTTAAAGATTTCAAAGGTGGTAAGTTTCTTTTGCGTTTCAGTATATATATATACATATATATATATATGGTCGAAATCTACCACCCAAATGGTAACCAATTTTGTGTTGTCCACCGGGAAAGGCAAAAATATCTTTGCTGCAGTTCCTGATGCACAGTATCTCCAGCGAGGCTGTCGCCTATACAGGGTTCACCCGATCAAAATGATAAGGCTGACTGAAAACCCTTGATAAACCATTGCATTTGTTTCCTTCTATCGAGGTTTTGGCGCAAATTCCCAACTGTCGCAGCTTTACTCGTGCCACAGGTATATGACTCAATTCCATACCACACACTAAACCAACCCTCCAAGAAGGGAATAAAACGTGTTTAATAAAAGGGAATTGGGGAACAGAGAGAGGGGGGAGAGATAGAGGGAGAGAGACAGAGACTGCAAGCAAAACAGCTGTTTTAATCATGTGTGTCCCTCTCGTAGTCCCGGCGGCTTACTCATTAACTTCGGCCCACGCTCTCATACACACTAAATACAGGAAGAGATGACAGGACTGAAAACACCTTACCACATGTGATGCTTGTGCTTGATGGTGTTGGGCTCCTTTATCCATGGGATGTGCTGCGCTCCTCGCTCCTTGGGGTTGGTCTCTGGTGTACTTTATGTGATCTTAGCACTCTCTTTTGCAGGCAACAGGCAGCTACTGATGGGACCAGAGGGTGGTCCTTGGGGCTTAAATTACATATGTGTGTGTCGTGGGTTTTATAAGCACCTGGTCGAACTCGGACAGTGTACAAGAGATTTATTAGATAAAAATAATACATGCATGGAAGATACTGAAGTGGCGTGTAGGACAGTAACGCCAGCATGGATGTCATTACAATCATGCACAGCCCGCACCAACATCTCAGCCAGTACCAACCCGCATTCGGCTTAATAGACTTTCGTCAAAGATCAAGGAACTCAAAACATCTCTCCCAATTTCCCTCCACAATTTCACAGACTGCTGCCTCGGAGAGAAGTTGTAAGGACTGGACAGGCAGGGAGCTCATGGGGAAAGAATGTTTTGCAAGGTCAAAGAAGAATTCTGTCAACAGTTATTTCTCTGAGCCAGACGATTTGACGCGGTCAAACAAGAATTCTGTCAACAGTTATTTCTCTGAGCCAGACGATTTGACACTAGTGAGCGGAAATGGGTCACAGTGTGACGCTGCCGTCCCCATCAGCCTTGGGATTTATAATGAAATCCCTCACATGTGCATGCATAATAGGAAAAGAGACACTACCGCCAGGCAGGGAGAACATTTGGGCTTACAAAAAAGTTCAAGATCGGACATTTCTTTTTCTCTTTCTCTCTCTTTCTCTCTCTGCTTCCTCATCAACACGGACGGTTCGAGAGACAGTGAATGCATCTCCTCATCACCATCTACTCATAGCCATCCTCCCACCCATGCCACACCAGCCCTGTACAACACCAGCCTGCATAGGTCATACTGGACCCAACACTGGACCATGCCTGTTCAGGTCACCATCTGTGTACACACAGGTATTCAAGCCTGCTACATTGTGGTGTGGTGTGTGAGCCTGCACTCTGTGTGTGTGTGTGTGTGTGTGGCCGGAACAACGCTGGTGTGCAAGGATGTGTCCATGTGTCCATCGAGGTGTGCGAGCTGGCATTGGAGAGGGTTGTGTCAGGACCCGGGTTGTTCGAGCTGGACCCCTCCCTGTGAGGGTCGAATTGGCAGCTGAGCTGGAGTCGCTAAGCCATCAGCGCAAAAACTCCATTACACCCTGTGCCTGGAATTGCTGACGAGGTGTGCTTCAGGGTCCATGGGGTAGGGGGTAAAAGGGTGTTTTTGCACCATTATGATGAGAAAGGCCATTGGGGGACAATGGCAGTATGAGCCCCAATTGGAATTGTGGTGATTTTGTTTTTTTTGTGAAATAGGTACAGAGAGTCGCAAGCAGCTGGCCACTTATAGCAATTGGGAGAGGACCCGGGAGTTGGAGGCTCATGGCCAGCAGTGGCTCCTGGAAAGGGCAAGACCCGAGAGACATATTGTGTTTTTCGACCGCTGCCAGAATTTGAAATGCAAAGCTGGTAAAATGAAATTTAAATTAAATTTGGAGTAACGTTGGAGGTACTTGGTCCCAGGTTGCAGGATTCGAACCAGGGGGTGCTGGGGGGGGGGGGGGGAGAGGGGGGGCGGACGGTTAAAGGTGGACGTCGGTCCGATCACGGGTGTGGTACAAAGATTGACCCCCTGGGAAATTGGTAAGTGCCAAACAGCTTGGGGTCTAGCCTGCCAGGATCTGGACGCGGGTCCGACCATGGGTGTGGTACAACCCCGGCCCCACGGGGTATCTGGTGATGGCATGGTGGGGCGTCTCTTGTTCATCCGGGCGCCACCCAAGTGACAATCTCAGGCCAGTTGAGTCAAAAACTTTTCCTTCCATCAGGTTCACCAATGAAGAGGAACTTAACGGATCCCTCTATTTCCTGTACACCATTTTGATAAGGGGTCCTGAAGGAGGTTTGAACATTACAGTTTACAGGAATCCCACTCACACTGACCGTTACCTGGATTTTTACATTTGCCTTCCCATGGACCACAAATGAGGTGTGTGATATAAATTATCTTAAAAAGAGCATTCATTAACTTAAACATAAAAAGACTAAAATCTTGTTAATTGAGAAGATCGATGTGTTCAGATTTGGAGACAATCATGTGGAAATAGTGTGGAGGTGATCATGTGGAAATAGAGGAAATGAAACTTTTCACTATTTCCACATTGATTCTTGATTTAGGTAGTTTCACCAGAAGGGTGTTGATGGTGGACCATGTGAGCCCTGCCAAAATCTGGGTTGGGGGGATAAAGCATGGAAAGAACAGAGGGTGCAAGACCAGAAAGAAAGTGGTATAAGACAGGGAGACCATATCCTAACGCTGTGTGGTTTGAGGGTGGAGGAGTAGCAGCTGAAACCCAAATCCTGTCCATTTTTATCCTGATAACTCTATCTTTGCTCTTTGCTTATTAAGGTTCCTTCTGATGACCCCAATGCAGTATTTGGTCTTTCATTTGATTATCTCTATGGAGAATACCTAGATGGTAACAAGCCTGTGATGCTAGCTTGTTGATATGATCCCACAAAGAAAGAATATGGGAAATAGTTAGGCCAAGGAGTTCTAGGGATCCGGCAGGGGCTGTCCAGAGAAGAGGATTTGAAAGTTTGATTGCCGATCCTTGTGGAGAGAGGGTTTGAGAGTGTTTGATGGCATTGAACGTCAAGTTCCAAGTATCTGACCAGCGGCTTATCTTGTGAAAGTTTGACAAAAGGGACCATATTAAAGGCTCGAAAGATATTCAGAGAGATGTCCCTTATTTCTTGTTTGTGGTTCAGTGCATCCATCCACTGATGTGTCAGAAGGAGTAGCATATCCAAGGTGGAATAGCCAGCTCTGAACCCGAAGTGGTTGTCAGAGATTAGTGAGTTAAAGAAGAGATAGTGCCTGAGGTCGGCGTCTATGATAGAGGTCAGCTGTCAGAGTTTAGTGAGTTTGAGAAGAATTAATGCCTGTGGTTGGCTACACTTTTGGAGGGGCCAGCTATACTGTTTATAATCCTGTTGTGGATGTAAAACATCCCAAATGCTGTCATTGGTCTGTGTGTCAGTGAGTCCGCACACAGGTGAACCTTAATTTACCATCCCCGAGCGGTCTACTTTAATATAGCACTGTAAATAAATACCCCCATGAGGATCTACATTGTTAAATGCTCTATCCTGTTGTTTATGTCATATATTTAACAGACTTGGAGATGTAATGGTTCGAGTACTGCTATGAGTCTGGGAGTTTAGCGGTTGGAACCCCGGACGAGTCCTACCAAAAACTAAAAAAAATGGTATATCCTTGCTTGAAACTTGCTTGAACCTCAGCATTTAAAAACAATAGAGCGAGGAAAAAAGCAACCTTAGGTTGGCAACCATTGTGCAGGCTTGATGGGCCTATTGGCCTCCTGCTGTGTTGAAGTTCCTTGTAAGCAGAAGGGAACTCATTATTATTATCCTTTTATTCTAATAAAGATGTTTGAAGCGAGTTCCATGCTGTTTCCATAAGTAGCTGGTGGTGTCAAGGGTTTTATCCAGAGTAGTAAAGTAATAATAATAATAATAATAATAATAACAATATAAACTGTGTTATGTACATTGTAAGCAGTTAAGGCAGTATGTTCGAATGCTGTAACTTCTTTGCAGAAGTTACCTTTTCTGGGTAACTTGAATGAGGTTAGTGATGTATATTTTGGTTATCCTGCTCATCATCTCTGGAACTTGTGCCCCTTTTGCTGCAGCACTTGTTGGAAAAAAAACCAGATGGCCTTGTGAATGAAGCAGCAAGGTAAGACGGCAATTTGTGATGAGCACAACTCTGGAAGTACTGTTTGTAAACTTTTCTTTATGTGCATCAGGAACAGCAATATTGCTGCAACTCTCGGTAAGGGAGTTTTGAGTCACAGTAATAATTCTGAGTCACATATCTTGAAGTATTTAAAATAAGGTGTAATGACTACATATAGAGTAAAGTTTCATTTTAACAAAGATACATTCATACAGACTGGTCGCTTTATTGAAATTGTTTTATACTGGAACTCCTGAGCACTCCCCGACACCACACCTTTCTCCACCCACACCCATCCTCTTCCCCAGCCAACACCACCACCACCAGGTATACCTAAATGTACAGCACAGGTGACTGTAAACCGTTTGCCATGTCTTCATAAATCTCCTGCACTATATACTGTGATCAACACGGGGCATTCTGGGAACACACATGACGCCCCACCAAGACATGATCATATTAACTGTGCTTTCTCAAGTTTTGGCAAGAGATAAAAGCACACCTTTATCATTGCACACCACACAGCACATTGTAAATACACAGCTCCACATGTTCACCGCAGGATGTGGCGTACACATTGTGACAGTGCCTTTCTCATGGTAGCAATTGCAGTGCAGAGTATTATGACAACCACATTGGCTCCTGTCATGCAGTGTTGGATAACACTAACATTTACGAAGTTGTGGTACCTGATAGAAACTGCACTGTTTGGGCACTAGCAAGTTCCCCGTGAGCAATGCATGAAGGTTTATTTTTACCTCTGCCACCAAAGGTGGATGGAGGTTATGTTTTCACCTCTGTCTGTCTGTTTGTTTGTTTGTCTGTTTGTGTCAAGATATTTCAAAACGTTATGGACGGATTTGGACGAAACCTGGTGGAGAGGTTGGGTGTGTGACAAAGACGAATTGGATCAATTTTGGTGAAGATCCAGTTCCGGATCTGGCTAGTAGAATGTTTTAAGTGATTTTTCACCATTGAGTGATAGTGCTAATACCAATATATAGCAGGATATCTCAAAAAAGTTATGGACGGATTTGGACGAAACGTGGTGGACAGGTTGTGTGTGTGACAAAGACTAATACAGACTTGGCATTTAATATGGAATATTTTTTTTATGGGGGTGAACTTACTTTTCAAGATGTCTTCGAACCAAAAGTTCATTGGAATTATGTTGAAATTATTCAAGATTTTGTTAACGTGACCTTTAATAGAAACAAAAACCACATTTGACATTTCGAAACAAATAAATTGATCCTTGAGAGTGATGTAAACTGATATCGAACTCAATTCATGGACAGTACTGTGTTAAACTTATGTACGTTTTCCAGAAGTATCTCTTTATTTTGCACATTAGCCAAATTTTTTTTTAACAAAGACAAAAGTTAAATTACGACTGGGATTACGGACAGTAAAATTACAGTTCAGTACTTCGTGTAACCCCCACGAGCATTCAGGAGAGCACGTACACGTTGAGGCATGCTGTTCACCAGATTTGCCAAGGTTTGGACAGGAATCGCTTGCCATGCAGTGACAATAGCCTGCTGCAATTCACGCACAGAGGTCGGCTGCTGGTCGAAGTGGTCGATTTGACGCGTTAATTCTGCCCACAAGTTCTCTATCGGATTCATATCTGGGGACATGGCAGGCCACTCCATATGCTCTACACCACGGTCAGCAAGAAAGTGTTGGATCATGCGAGCACGATGAGGCCGTGCATTGTCATCTTGGAAGACAAAGTTTCCTCGAAAGGCTGCACGAGCAAATGGAAGCAATGTTCTTCCAGAATGGCCCTGTACTTGAACTGGTTCAGGTTTCCATTCAGAACAACCAGGTCAGTTTTGCCCCCTACATGAAAAGCAGCCCAAACGGTCACCCCACCACCTCCAGCCTGGACTCTTGGCACTATACAATCTTTGTTGTCGGCTTCATGCACTTGTCTGCGCACTCGGACGCGGCCATCTTGACGATAGACCAGAAATCTAGACTCGTCACTGAAGATCACGTGATTCCAGTGTCCTGGCTGCCATTGACGGTGCTCCCTGGCCCACTGCAATCGGTGCTGGCGGTGTTGTCTGGTCAGGCATGGCTTTCTCAGCGGACGCCTGGCATGATGGCCTGCTTGAACCAGTCATTGGTTGACTAGCCTTCTGGATACAGGCACATTTGTCAGTTGCTGCCACTCAGCCCTAAGCCGATTAGCTGACTTGGTACGGCCATTGTGGACTAACCGGTGCAGCTGGCGATCATCCCTCCTTGTGGTTCTGCGGGGACGTCCTGGCCTCGGTATTGGAGTAGGGACACCCCTCTGAGCATTTCGTTTCAGGATCTTTGACACCTGACCTTGAGTGATGCCATACTGCCGAGCAATAGCACGCTGTTTCATGCCGTAATTTCGTAAAGCCACCACTCCATGACAAACAGCATTGTCGAGTTGACGGACCATCTCCAGAGGAAGCGGCAATAACTTTTGGAGACGTGCAGCAGTTGTTTTCCACTAATACAGAACGCAACGACCCTTGTATACCCGACTGTGAAGCCAATCATCAAATGTGCCTGTCCGTACATTTTGCCACGCCACCTGTGATATAATCCTGTTGTTGACTTCTTGCTGCGACAGACAATCAGTGACATGGTTCTTTTAACAAATAAATCACCAAAGTGTAAAAGAAACTCACCAGATTGATATACTGAGTTAAGAAAGTAAACCCAAGTTAAGAAAAAAAAATATATTCCATATTAAATGCCAAGTCTGTAGATTCGATTTTGGTGAAGATCTGAGCATTTATTCGGATTCGAGAATTATTTAATTTTTAAGTAAGTCTTCACCATGGAGAGATCGGGTGAAAAGCGATATATAACATGATATTTAAGAAGTTGTGGAGGAGTTATGACTAAACCTGGTGGACGAGTTGGTTAGGTGACAATAACAAGCCGATTAGATTTTGGTTCAGGTCCGAATCCAGATCCGGCCTATCAGTGGGATGCAAAACATGACTGTCCAGCCTGGTGGAGGTGTGCGCTCTACTGAGTGCTCTTCTTAGTTTAAATAAGTTTTATTTTTTATTTTCGTTTTAAAAAAAAAAAATTATTTAAATTTGTTTAGCGACCTCATGCTCATAATTCTTCTTTATCAACCATACACAAATTGCCTATGATTCTCCATCAGTTCTGATAGAAATCTTATTATAATGTCATGAGAAATTTTTGTTCGCAAGTTATGGTGATGGTAAAACACACCATTGTTGCATGTTACAGAATGAACCTAAAGCAGCACTCGGTCGAGCCCATACCTCCGCCAGGCTGAACAGTTTACGTTTTGCATCCCACTGATAGGCCAGATCTGAATTCGGACCTGAACCAAAATCGAATCAGCTTGTTCTTGTCACTTAACCAACTCATCCACCAAGTTTTGTCATAATCCGTCCACAACTGTTTGAGATGTCATGTGATATATCGTTTTTGGCCCAATCACTCAATGGTGAAGAATCACTTTTAAAAATTGCAATATCAGGATCCGATCCAGATCCTCACGAAAATCCGTCCAAAACTTTTTCAGATGTCATGTTCACAAAGACAGACAAACAGACATGTAGATGTGAATACATAATCTCCATCCACCTTCAATAGCGGAGGTAATAATGGAACGGCAACATCACTATCACTGTTGGCGTCTCATCGCCATTATGGTGCACCTCATGGCACGAGGTGAATCCGAACCCGATCCAATCGTGTTGTTAAAAACTAGACATGTCTTCACACACAAAATACGCAATGTGACAACACATGCACGTATCTTTTTCTCCTTCTTTGCATTTGTTTTCAAAGCACTGTGAAGGCCTTAACATTCACATTCAACAGCCACATCATATATGCCAGGCAGGCAATCCATCGGGAGGTGTCATACCATGGATGGTGTAAGTTGGATTGAAATTGAAAAGGGGGGCATGTTAGTGTGTTGTATAAAGGTACCAAACCAAAAGTATAAAGCAGGTGCCAAAGCAGCAAGAAAGGTTATGTCAAATGCAGTTCAATTGAACCTTTCTTGATCAAGTCACATCTACTGAAGGCTGTGGGTAGGGCAAACTGTGGTCGCAACAGTTTTTTGGAGAGTCGGAACTACCAAGTGCCATTTTTCAATTGAAAAATGTCAATATTTCAAGATTAGATGCCAGACGACTACAATATATTCTGTGAGTTCAGATTGTAGGTAGATATCCAATGATGAAATGTGGATCCGGATTAATGAGGTCAGACAGTGATTTATTTGTGTTTAATGCCCAGTCGTGTCATCAAAATATTAGGCTTTACCAACTGTTTGCCCAAAAAGTTGCCAAATTTGCCAATTGTAAAACACGTTGCGATTTTGTTAATCAAGATTTTACTTGCCGAGAGTAAACCGAGTGACGTCATCATGCCATTTATGGGCTTGGAAAGCAGAGCCATTTCTCATTCAATTTTGTGCCAGTTGTGAGTCCCCGATTTTCCGACGAATGGAATTGGGGGAGATGATACTTGCCATCACCTACACTTCATTGCTGAAGGCCTCCGTTGACAGTTGGACTATTTGCCACATAAGTTGATAGAGTTTCCAGATCAAGAAAAAAAAATGAGTGACAACACCAAGTATGGCAGAGATAGTCCAATGCCAAGTTCCAATCTCCAAGAGGCGCGGCGAGTTCAGCCATTAGGAGACGTCAAACAGCTGGTGAGATTTGACAACGAAACTCTCCACTGAAAAACCCCTGGGTGACTTAAAGTCAAGAGGAGAGGATTCTTGTCAGGGCTCACCCAGCACATGAGCTATAGGAGAGAGATTGTTGATGCATAAGGTTCAAGATCAGCAGATCAGTGGAGCGCTTGAAGCTGCTTGTGAGGTCAACCAAAACCTCTTTGACCTGGAGATGTTGCTGAAGTCGAGTCACAATTCGAAGGACTATGGTCCTACAAATTTCAAAATAGGGTTTGGCCCATTTAGCGTTCCCAACTAAACTGAAAACTTACGACGCTGTACAATGATGTCTACCAATGTTTTTGTCCTGCATTGGTGTTTTCTGTACCAGCTCCTCCAAGAGCCTTGGTTAAATGGAAATGACTAATAAATGCTCAACATTGATATTCCCCTTATGCTCACGTTATCTCTATTCTAACTGCTCGAAGAAATCTAACTTGTTCTGCTTTTTAACAACATTCAGTAGACACATGATGTACTTTTCCATCATTTAATATCTTCTCTCGCTCTCTTCTCCATCATATTTTTCTCAACTGCTCTACTACAATAACGGCACGCTTCTCAAGGACCGATTCATATTAACATGCTTCTGTTGTTTTGCTTGCCATTTTTGTCTGGCTTTGCCATATCTCTCTCTCTTAGATGTTTTTTTCCTTTCCAATAGACATGCTGGAAGTGGTACTAGTGGCTTCACAGTTTGAGTTATGCATTTTTCATTATGGAGCTCTTTCAGATAAATGAGTATTTGTACACCTATCAATACGTGAGCTGGACTAGATGTGCAAAGTTTCTCTGACTTCCAGAGCCACACGTGAATGTCCATAAATATGCCTGATTCAAGTGCAAGGTCGACTTTGGTATCAGTGCTGGGCTGTAGCCAAAAAGGGATAGAAAGTGTGATTGTTTCCTGAATGGTCATTGACTATCCCCGCTCACCTGGTTGGTTTGCAGACAGGCGGGCCTTGCTGACATCATCCTGTTGAACAAAGTTGATTTGGCAACTAGGGAGGACCGCGAGAGACTCAAAGGACAGCTTCGGTAAGCTTGCTGTTCACAACTGCTTGCAGCACATCATCCACTGTTGGTTTTAGTTGTAAGGACTGATTGGGAAAGTCAGGGATTTTTACGTTAGAGAAAACAAAAATAAATGGGGATATCATGAAAATTCCTGAGATCATAAAGCAGACCTTTGCTGTGAGTTTTGAGTTGTCCTCCACATGCCCATGTTTTGTCATACTCATTGTAGTGGTGTGAGAGAGTTACACTAGCACTCACAACACGTACGGACACTGCCGAGTGTGCTCAATGAAAACCCGACAGGCCCTCTCGTTATAAACGGCAATCACTTTAATCAACCACATGCTCCGGTTGCAGCCATGACGTCAATTCTCCACTCTCCTAGAACGCCCGCTCCTATTCGTTGAAACCCAACTCAAAGCTCATTGGCTAGTTTCAACACTCAGTATCACAGAATACTACACTCATCATCACTCGTAGTTGGTGGATTTTCTCTTTTTTTTTGGAACAAGCAAATAGCAATAATTGATCGATCATTTTTATTTTTTCACTTTAATGTATGAGGCGTGGTGACAAGTTCTGAGAAAAAGATACTGAGACAAGATAAAGTCACTTGATCAAATGTTCATTTTTTTCCCCTCACCAGGGAGAGAGGGTATGGCATTCGGGTCTGTTTGTCTGTCTGTTTGTCTGTCTGTCTGGTTGTCTGTCTCATTGTCTGTCTGTCTGTTTGTCCCTGTCTGTCTGTCTATCTGTCTGTCTCTTTGTCCGCACTGAACGTTATTATGTGTATTAATTACACTAGCAACGGTACCCGCCCTATGGGCAGGGCTTCAATTGGGAGGCCCAAATGAAAAGGCAAAATATCAGAAATTGAAGGTTTTTTATTTTAAACGATTCATATAAACATCCTTTAAATCATATCACATGCAAATCATCAAAATCTAAACAGTATTTCTAGAATTTGAGTAAAAGCCACATCACTGTTCATATCGGTAAATATTATTCCATCGTGTTTCAAATCGTGATCGATACACTATGATCGTGATGATCGTGATCGTGAATCGTGTTCACAATCGCTATGTCGTATGTACTCCCGATACGTGTACCAAATTCCCGATACGTGTAACTGTACTAAATCAACAGTTAAAAGGATTTTGAGCTGATAGGTGTTACGACCTTGGCAAGATCGATGGAGACATGTTGCTTTCCCGGGTGCCGCACAAACGGCTGCACCGATTGCGCAGCACCCGGGAAAGCAACATCGTCACAATGAGAACAATGAACGTTATGCGAACGCGAATGTTATGCGGGAGTCCAAACCTGAGAATGCTGGAGATCAAAACTGAAATTGGGAAAACTAAATAGCCCATTTTACTCCTGGAGATCCCAGGATTATCCACCCAAAATATCGTTTCGATCGGTTCAGCAGTTTTTACGGTACCTTCGAACAGACAGACAGACGGACGGACATTTGGTGAATTATAGTAAGATTAGACCGTTTTTAACCACAAGACCATATAAGATTTTTAAATCTTTACAACCCTAAGACCCATTAAAACCACAGCGACAATAAAGACCATGAAATCCCACGAATACCCTAAAATCCTTAAGAGCCCTGAACCCTCTCGAATCTTTTGAACCATAAGAGATCCCTGACCCTTTGCGACCCTTAAGAACTTTAATAACCTAAGAACATTTGAAAACCTTAAGTCCATTTCAAACCCAAAGTCCCTTTAGAAACCTAACACCCTTTAACACCCTTTAGACCCTTATGACCATTTTGGACCCCTAAGACCTGTAATACCCTTGAAACCCCAAAGGCCCTTTAAGACCCTTTAGACCCCTAATAGCTTTTAAGACCCCTAACACCCTTTAAGACCTTGAATCCCCCAAAGACCTTTTAGACCCTTAAGACCCCTGAGAACCTTTAGACCCCAAAGACCCTGTAGACCTCTTAGATGCTATAGACCCTGTTGCACCCTTTAGAACCCTTAGACCTCTTATTCCCTTTAGATCCTCTTCAACCATTTATAACCCTGAAAACCCTTAGACTCATTTCTACACTTTAGACCTTTACACCTTTCAGACCTTTTTATACCCTGGAGACCCTTTTAATCTTTGGAACGTTGTTGTACTCTTAAATTTACTTTTAGACCCTTTCAACGTTAAATTACACCCTTTAGACCCCTTCAACCTTTTAGGACCCATTTACACCTTTTCAGAACTTTCAACCTTTAGAGCTTAGACATTCACACCATTTGAACTTTACAACTTTTCAGACATTTGACCTTTACACATTTACAACCAGACCATTTCGACCTTTCGTTTGCAAACAACGACCTTTCATTTACTAAATCCTTCTATTTATTTGCCAAACAAGATGCACCACACAAAGCAAGTCCTGGTGAGGGTCTGCAATCTCTGGTTGCTCTTTCTTCTTCAACATAATTTTACCTATCTTCAACACACTTGCTCCAATTATTATTGAATTCAAGCCAGAAAAATTGAAGCCTGCTGATTGCTGCTGCACCCAGGCCTCGGGGCTTGCAAAATAGCCGAGAGGTATGCTCACTCGCCTCTGAGCTGTCACGTATGGGTTTGAATCCTGACACAGCAATAAACTGTCACCCTGATGTTTCATAGGTCGGGTGATACATCAATGTGTGCATCATCCCTCAAATAGATGTTGAGCTGGGCATCCCCTTATGTTAGCTTTAATTAATGGATGTTATATATTTCACCATGTACTCCTTCGTAAAGAGTAGCCGAGCTATCTCCGGCACCCTGAACAAATTGCAATTTCCTGCCTGAACTGGAGGTAGCAAGTGGTCTGTTCTTCTTGGAGTTTCCTTTACACCAGGTTACACTGCTTGATATGTTGGAGTGCAGTTGCTGCCTGGGTAGCAGCTTCTGGACCATAAACAAATTGATCGAGTAGTTCACGTCTTTTATGTTAAAGGCCTTCTTCAGATACAAAGGGCACCCAACACACCCAGGCCTCAGTATCCTCAATGTGCTCCTAATTGTATGCTACAAAAATGGGACTTTGTGTGTTGGAACCAATAATAGTCTCTCTCACAGCGAGCTCGTAAGGTGGGTGATTCAACTTTTCGAAGTCACAGCTCTGAATGGCAGCCTGTGCAATGTGGGCCTCTTGCATAGGTGCATTGTCAGGAAAGAAGGACTCCGCAAAATCTGAACTTTCTGTGACCCACTTGGCTACTGTGGGATAATGAGAGGCACCATGATGGGACGCAAGCGAATGTTTTCCTGGATTTGCTTAGCATTGGAGCCTCATATGCACAAAAACGTCATTGCTGAACAATGCTCGATTTTGCTAAAGTTCATAACTTTACAAGGTGGGAAGTTTAAAATTATCTGAAACTTAGTAACATAAAAAGTGCAAAATAAAAATAAATATTCATAGCAAATGATAATCGGATATGTAGGATTATTTTGTCAATGGCCAAGGTTCTTTTGAATTCGTCATTGAATGAATTTATGACCATTCTTCATTGATGCCGATACATTGTACATTTTGGTTTTTATTTTCCTCTTTTACAATTTTCCAATCGTACGCAATGCTGTTTACATATATGTTGGCCAATGTTGTGGCCAATATTTTCTGTGTAGTGGAATTACTAGCGAGGTACCCGTGCTATGCATGGGTGAGGAGCCAAAAGCAAACAAACAATGCGGAAACGGCGAATGACAAACGATGAACCAATAAATTCCACATTCCTGTACCACCTTCAGTCGAATGTTAGACATGGACAGCCGGTTTGTGAATGACTTGCACAAAAAACGTACCCTTTCTGAATGGTTGTAGACCCAGTCAATGGCGAATCCGCAAATGTCACGGTTAGAAAGAAGAAACCCTCATGTCATTTCCTCATTCATACGTTAACTCAATATCTCTATTTTCATTCCAAACAGCATCATTCCAATCAGACATTAATACTATAACAAAATACTGTGTTAAATCACGATTGTATTGAGATATTATCAAACCAGCCCATTGCCGTCATTCGTTCACTTCCGGATTCAGGGCAGGTTTCGTATCGAGGCAATTTCAAAATCATAATTTTATTGAGTAATTTATGAATCCTCCTACCTGCCTTACAACATCCACTGGGACCCCAAAACGTTCCACAGAAGGTTTGGAGGGGCTAGCCCCAAAATTGAGGGGGTAGATTGGGGGCGGACAGATGGACAGACAGACACTCCTGTTTCATAATATAGATTACCAACCAGTTATTGGGCTGACACTGGTGATTAACATGGAAGCGTTTTAAATTCATATTTTCACTTCATCAAAATATTGCTACTACTCCAGGTGTTTTCTTGTCTTGTCTTGTATATGCACTTGTATTAACATACACACACACACACACACCAATACACACAAACAAACACACACCAATACACTCATACACACCAATACACACACACACACACACACACACACACACACACACCAATACACACAAACAAACACACACACCAATACACACACATACACACCAATACACGCACACATACACCAATACACAGAAACACACACACCAATACACACACATACACACCAACACACACCAACACACACACACACACACACACACACACACACACCAATACAAACACACATAAACACACACACCAATACACACAAACAAACACACACACCAATACACACATACAAACACACACACACACACATGCCAGTACACACAAACAAACACACACACCAATACACACATACACACCAATACACACACACACACACACACACCAATACACACAAACACACACACCAATACACATACATACACACCAATACACATACAACAATACAAACACACACACACACACACACACACACAAACAAACCAATACACACACACACTTTATCTCTCTCTCTCTCTCTCTCTCTCTCTCTCTCTCTCTCTCACTCTCTCACTCTCTCACTCTCTCACTCTCTCTCACTCTCTCTCTCTCTCTCTCTCTCTCTCTCTCTCTCTCTCTCTCTCAATGTTTGTTAGGAATGTTTATCTTAGTTTATATTCTGACCGATGCATTCCAATCCTCTGCCTCTACCGGTGTGTTTGAGGCATTTCCTGGCAGTTTGTTAGAGTAACAGATATGGTGAAAGTGGTTGTAATCGCTTTCTTTAAAGATAGGCATTCCATATTATGGAATACATTTGGGTGCGTAATTTAAGCTGGCGAACATGATCATTGGCATATTCTATTTCCGGCTGCCATGATCACATCCTTGGCTAACCTTTGGTGTGATGCAGTATTTCAATTTGGTGAATTTCACGGTAATTTATGTGTAGACAGTCGTCTCTTGCCTTTGATTGCTTATGAATAGCTGTGAAATGCTTTTTATTCACTTGCGTTCCACCGCCAGTCAGGGATCCACAAAAGTAACATGGGAATGGATTTGGAGATGTTGTTTATTTTGCTGCCTGATGGTAAATTTTTCATACAAATCTGTACATTGAACTGGAGAGTTCATAGAACATGATATCCCACGCAGTGTTAGAGTATATACTTCAAGTTGAATAAAATATAATGATTTAAAAAATCTGGACGTTTAGCACTTCTGATGCAGCCTTACACATCACCCTTATTCACTGTAATAAGACGACGTTGAGTTGCAGTTTAGGAGATGGAGGCTTTTTTGATTACCATAGAACGTAGTGTCATTCGGCATCGAACGTATCCATATCCCCCGTATCCATATTTTCCAGGAACATATCCCCCGCGAATTGTGGTGTCTGACGGTGTGTGTATATATATATATATATATAAAATAGTTCTTGAAAGTATTATGAAGGTGTTTTGTGTTCTGCAGTGTTCATGTGTTTAATTAAATTTAAATAAAGGTTAAAGAGCTTTAAAGTCATATAAATAATTTCATTCTAGGTTTTACCGCCGTTTTACCCAGTACCTTTTACACCATCCTATTGAACACGTTGCATTAGTTATTTGTGCCTGTTGTTTGTGACCTTTATAATGTCCTTAAAATTTGTGACGTCCTTAAAAACAGTAAATTTCTTGTTTGGAATTATTTTCAACTTCAGCAAAGGGCACCTCAGCAAAGGACTTCTGCGACTCATTGGGACTGACACAATCTGTCAATTTCCCGACCCGGATCTCAGTCAATGGAGTATCTTCTCTTCTGGACTTGGTTATGACTAACTTCCCTGAAAATGTCTGCTGTTCTTCTTCTGCTCCAATCGGTTCTTCTGATCATGTGCTTGTTAAAGTGGACATCTCACTGGCCATTCTCAGAGATCCTCCTCAGCGCCGACGAGTCTGGCATTTCACTCAGGCCGACTGGCACGGTCTGCAAGCAGCCATCAATCAACTGGACTGGTCTCCCATCTCTAATGCCTCTGACATCAATTCTTCCAAAGCAAACTGCTCTCTCTCATGCACAGATTTATCCCATCTCGTCTTCAGTTGTCTTACCCTTCCTCCCGTCCATGGTACACTGAATCTTGTGGTGAGGCAGTTGCCCTGAAACAACTTGCCTTTGCGTCTTGGAAGGCAAATCCAACTGAAGGCAATATCAGTTCCTTCCACCAAGCTCGAAACAAGTGTGTTTCTACCCTCAGGAGTGCCAGGAAGCACTATCTCTCCACACTCAAGATTGAACTCTCAAACCTGTCTCCTTCCTCCAAATCCTGGTGGCGTCTGGTCAAATCCGTTTCTGGTGTTTGTTCCCCCTCCATCCCCTCCCTTACCTCAAATGGCTACACAGTGGACACCGCACGTGACAAAGCCGAATGCCTCAACTCTGTGTTTGCCTCAAAATCTTGTGTCCCAAACCCATCTCTCTCTGTTCCCACCTTTCCCAGTCGAACCCAACTGCTCCTGGACTCTGTGTCCTTCTCTCCTGACAAGGTGGAGAAGTTTTTTTATCAAACCTCGACTCTGATTCTGCAACTGGACCAGATGGCATCAGCCCTCGGGTCCTAATATCCTGCTCTGCCGCTCTATCTCACCCTCTCTCTGTTCTTTTCACCCTCTCTTTTGCTCAAGGTCATCTGCCAGCATCTTGGAAATCAGCAAACATTACCGCTTTACACAAAAAGGTGCAAAAACAGATCCTTGCAACTAAAGACCAATCAGCCTGCTCCCAATTATCAGCAAAGTCATGGAATCCATCATTGCTTCAGATATCAAATCCTTCCTCTGCTCCAATGGCTTGATCTCTGATCATCAATTTGGATTCAAACCAGGTCATTCTACTCTGGACATGTTGCTTCTGCTGTCTCAACAATGGATGGAGGTCGTCAATGCCAAACAGGAAATCAGAGCTGTCTCACTTGACATATCACGTGCCTTCGATACGGTCTGGCACCCAGCTCTGCTCACCAAACTCACCTCCTATGGTATTCAGGGAAATCTCCACTCATGGCTTGCGGATTTCCTCTCTGGTCGTAGGCAACGTGTGGCCCTGAATGGATTTCTCTCATCTTCCCTTCCTGTTCTGGCTGGAGTTCCCCAAGGTAGTGTTCTGGGCCCTGTGCTATTTCTGGTCTTCATCAATGACCTCTCCGACTCTCTGGAAAATCCTCTCTATCTCTTTGCTGATGACTCCACTATCTGCCGCTCCATTCCTCATCCCTCAGATCGGCAGTCTGCAGCCTCCTCACTCTCTGCAGACCTGGACAAAATCACAGACTGGTCAAACAAGTGGAACATGTCTTTCAATCCTGACAAATCTCACACTCTTACAATGTCTCTCCGAAAGGACCGACTGGACAACCCTCCCATCTACTTTCTCAACAATCCTCTCCAAGAAGTTCTGTCGCTCAAGCTTTTGGATCTCACTATCTGCCATGATCTTTCTTGGGAAAACCACATTTCTAAGCTGGCCTCCAAAGCCAGTCGCCGACTGGGCATCCTCCGTCGTGCGAAGTCCTTACTTGGCACACCTGAGCTCCTCACCACATACAAGGCTTTCATCCGCAGCTCAATGGAATACTGTTCCCCCCTCTGGGCTGGTGCTCCTGCCTCACACCTTGCTCGGCTTCACGCGGTTGAGGCCAAAGCTTTCAGAATCATTGGAATCTCCTGCGATGTAGTCAACTCCGAGGGCCTTTCACTTTTCACTTTCACTCACCTTTCACTCACTCAGGGCAGGTTGGTGGTCTTTCTGTCTTCTACCGACTCCTCTCCGGCCTTGCTCCCCCAGCTCTCTCTGTGCTCTGTCCGCCCAATATTCCTTCAGGTCGCACAAGATCTGCCTGCAACCCTCTTATGGTTAAACTGCCAAAGTCTAGGCTCTCTGCTCACCTTCACTCTTTCATTCCCCTTTTCTCCCGCCTCTGGAACAAACTCCCCCACTCCCTTCAATCCCACTCCTCCCTCCAGGTCTTTAAAACAGCTGTTCACCACCATCTCTTATCTTCCCCCATCGAAAACCTTGATCTTTTCTACCCCCTGTAATTCACCCCAGAGTCCTTGCAGTGTTCATATGTTTTATTCCTCTCCCACCTCCCCCCAAGTCCTCCCGATGTCCCTGCTCTCAAATGTTGTGTTTGTGTCCTTCCCCCTCTCTCCCCATCTTGTCTGCCGCTCCCCTTGTTTTTTGTGTTTTGTGTGTCGGTTTGTGTTTTTGTATGATTAATGTTAGCTCTTTCACGAGCCTCGATCTTGTATACAAAAAAACAAAAAAACAAACAAACAAAAAAAAAACTTTGTTTGACTGCCAGGCAGGCACATACAGTAAAAAATTTTTTAAATCTCAGTCCTCTCTATCGGGACGAATTCAGAGCGAAAGTACAATACTGTAAAACAGCAGACCTGTCTTACATTCACGTTCAGATTCATGTTCCGATTCATGGTCAAAATATAAAATTTGATTCAAGCAAGTTGTTTCTCAATCATAAACTGATAAGATGGACAGACGGATAGATGGGCGGACCTGAAACAATTCCTTACCCCCATTTTTCGCTTTGCGTACACAGGGTAATTGCAGCGTTCAATAATGGCCAAATGCAGTAATTCACACGTTTTAATATCAGAGTTTGGTTCCCTTTTCAACTTTCAATACAATTTCATGTTATCCAAAAACTTTATTTGAGATTCGAGGTTCCTGGCCATTTTTTTAATAGCTGAAGTCATGAATCATTTAAACCCCTCATTCATTATTCCTTTTTCAATCATTCTCCCAATCACCTGGGACTTTTCACTTATAAATGTTGTTAATGTGCTAACTTCACCACAACTTTACATTTGTATCTGAAATTGTTATTCTTGATTCCTCCCTCCCCTTTCCCCAACACCACCTCAGTACCATCTCACTGTTTTCACCTCCAACTTCAAAATTTGTTTCAACAACATTTCTTTTAAGTACACACTGCCTCACTATCCATTGAACATCCTCACGACACAAGCAACCAGATAAAAGCTGATTGAAGCGATCGTTGCGCTCAGAAAAAACTTGATCAAGTAAGACAGGCAACTCCAAAAGCCAGATGATAATTAAGCAGAACAAAATTGTGATCCATGAATGGATATGTTGATCCGAAGGAGTGCCTGAGGAAATGTAATGGTCGAAATTGTGACCTTTCCATAGCCAATGCTCTGGTATATTGCATGGGACCATGCGTGATAATTAATGCTGTTTATTTTACTGCCCAGCAGGATGGCTTCGAGGTACACACACTCACCTCTAAGCGCGAATTTGAATCCCAACCCAGCTATAAACTGTCATCCCGGTGTTTCACAGGGAGGGGATTCATCAATGTGTGTGTCGTCCCTCAGTTGGGCATGAAACTGGGTGTCTCATCTGCTCGCATTAAGTTGGTGGACCATAAAGATCCCATGGTATCCTTCGCGAAGAGCAGGCAAGCTATTGCCAGCACCCTGCACAAATTACAAATTCCTGCCCTAACCAGCAGAGGGAATTGCATCAGCGACACAGTCACACTCTCAGCCAATGATGCTACTCGGTAGCCTTGTACGACATATGCAAGAAGAAGAAGATTCTACTGCCCACAATGTAGTTTTCTATTTTGTGGCCTAAGCTGTAGAATCAATTTGTGCACATGCCCAGTGAGGAGTGAGATACCTTTTTTTAGTCTGTGTGCCTGTCTGGCAGTCAAAGAAAATTGGAAATCATTCCAAACATGAAATGTACTATTTTTAAGGATGTCATAAAGGACACAACCAACAGGCCTGAAGAACGAATGAAATGTGTGAAATAAGGTGGTGTATAATAAGACACTGACTTCATCAACAGCAGTAAACGTCTGGAATATTTTCTTCCATGAACTTTAACATCTCTAATTCATCTTAATTGAATTATATACTTGAATGCTGAAGAACACAAATCACCTTTTGCCACTTTGAAAACTCTTCAGTTTAGCAGTACTTGGACAAAATATTACGGCTTTTTACATCATCACGACCAATCAAATTTGCCGCTCGTAAACCCCGCCCATGTCCTTGTTTCTCAAGACACCTTGGGGTAATGTGTTCTTGAGCTATCTAGTTGTATCAGCAATCAAAAAGAAGACTAACATCAATTCTGTGCATTTCCTTATTCGTGTTCAAAACCATCATTATGCGCTGCTCTTTAATATCCTTTTAAATCCTGTAAACAGTATATATATATTGTTATGTCGGTTGGGTAGGGCATATCTCGATACAGGTAGATCTGCATAGGTAGGTGCTTCGTCTGTCGTGATAGGGAAACCTCACCTGTAATAAGTTCTGTTAGCCCAGTTTGTCGGATTAAGTGTATACCTGTGATCATACGAGGATGATCAGGTGATAGGTAGAATAGGGACTAAGCTATTTCCCCGGTGAGTCAAACCTCTGTGATTTATCCATTGTCCCTTATGGCAATACATCCCATCGACATTAGCTAGGTCCATTAGTGCACCACACATTAAATAATTCCCCCGCCGCCACAATGACTTACGGAAGAACAGACCGGAAGCGGCCGCGTACAACGCCGGCATGAAAACAAACATCGCATAGGCAGGCCGAGGGCCACGCCCCGGAGAACTCGTGATTGACAGGGGGGAGGGGCGAGTTGGAGGCAGGTCGCTGATTGGAGGGTAGGGAAGATGAAGGACGTGCCACACGATGACGTGACACCAAAGGCGCTCGGCCAATCAGTGAGGAGGGCACGAAAAGACGGGTAAGAAGCTACACACTGTTTGGAGGAGAAGCGCTGGTGACGTGTAAAGGTGCGAAAGGTCACAAGGAAGGGAGGCACTGATTGGCAGAGGAAGAGAGCTAAAGTCAGATGACGAGCAACAAAACAACTGGCTCGCCGGCATTTGAGCCCTACTCGTTTTGGCTTCCTTCCTCATTGGACCTCCCTTCTGCCCTTGCTTCTCATTCCTGTTTGGACCTTGGTTATTGAGCGCCGACGATCATCCTCCCCTGTTGTTCGTGCTCCTGGTGCTTGCGTGCTGTGCTGTGTGGTGCGGGACGGACCGTGCAGCGAGGGGCGTTCGCGCCAACGCCCGAGCGGTTCCCGCCAACCGGAGCGCGGTCGGACGACTGTGCCTGGAGCTGACCATCCCGGACAATTCCTGACAACCACATCCAGACAGATAAGCACAAATGCGCACACAACGGTTTCTTTGATTCACTCTTCCCCTGTGCTTTTATTCAAAGTGAGGTGTGCAGGATCCCGATTTAGGAGCATTATTTATTAAGACACATGAAAGCCCACAGAATCTTGTTTCTCACAGTCTGAGAGTCCTTTAGGGGCTTTTTTGCAAACTCCAAGCGGGCTTTCATGTGTCTTTCACTGAGGAGAGGCTTCCGTCTGGCCACTCTGCCATAAAGCCCAGATCGATAGAGTGTTGCAGTGATGGTTGTCCTGGAAGTTTCTCCCATCTCCACACAGGATCTCTGGCGCTCAGCCATAGTGACCATTGGGTTCTTGGTCACCTCTCTTACCAAGGCCCTTCTCCCCCGATTGCTCAGTTTGGCCGGGCGGCCAGCTCTTGGAAGAGTCCTGGTTGTTCCAAACTTCTTCCATTTAAGAATTATGGAGGCCACTGTGCTCTTGGGAACCTTCAATGCAGCAGAGATTTTTTTGTAGGCTTCCCCAGACCTGTGCCTCGACACAATCCTGTCTCTGAGCTCTGCAGGCAGTTCCTTCGACCTCATGGCTTGGTTTTTGCTCTGATTTGCATTGTCAGCTGTGAGACCTTATATAGACCGGTGTGTGCCTTTCCAAATCATGTCCAATCAATTGAATTTACTACAGGTGGACTCCTATCAAGGTGTAGAAACATCTCAAAGATGATCAAGAGAAATGGGAGGCACCTGAGCAAAATTTCAAGTGTCATAACAAAGGGTCTGAATACTTATGTCAATGTGATATTTCAGTTTTTTCTTTTTAATAAATTTGCAAAACTTTCTAAAATCCTGTTTTCTCTTTGTCATTTTGGGGTATTGAGTGTAGATTGATGAGGGAAAAAATGAATTTAAACGATTTTAGCATAAGGCTGCAACATAACAAAATGTGAAAAAAGTGAAGGGGTCTGAATACTTTGTGAATGCACTGTATATATATATATATATTTGTTTTTATTTGCTTGCGTCATGTACTCACTGTGATTTTGTTGTTTAGGATTGTCAATGCCCTGGCAAAGATCATCGAAACCCAACGTGGCAGGTGAGGCTTCCGGTCCGTTTTAAATACCTCTGTCGCATCAGTGCCATCACCGAGCTCGTTGCACTGTGTTGTGTAAATTCTCTGAGCCCTCAGCTAATTGCATTGAAATGGATTTTGTTCTTTAGCGCTCTGTTGTGAATAAGGAAATTATTCTTAATTAGTACATTGACACCTTGTGAGAGCGTGAGTTTTTACACCCAACGTAATTGTTTACGCTGTAATATTTCTCAAACCATTCATCTTGTGTTCTTTATTTGTGGTCCTAATTATAATTGGAAAAGTTTACATCTTTCATTAATGAGGAGCAAATTAGTTTTTCCTTCTGTTGTATATGTATTTTTTTGGGGATGGGAGTATTTTTAATTATTGAGATAATTTTTTTCTCTGTCACAGCTGTAATTACAATCAGTGGAAATATCCCATTCATTCTTGCTAATGGACTTGGAAAGTACCGAAAGGGAAAACAGCTTTAATCTATCATTGGCAGATACTTAATTTAAAATCGCAATAATTTGCATACAATTTGCGCTTTGGGTTTGTCTTTGCTGGTGTACACTTTTTGAATGTATTCCCACAATTAATGAACCGTTCGCATCATTCGCTCGCACAATCGCTCAGTGTGGCACACGGGGGCCTCACGACGCGTCACGCGGAGCCCGCCCAGCGCCTGTGCATTGCATCCTAAAGTGAGCAGCATTTGTCACCCAACAGGTAATTAATTGTAATCTACAGTTTCGTAAACTCGCTAACGGCGGTATTAACGTATTCCAAAACAAATGTATTTTACAAATGAACCATTGTGATTTCTCATTACAGTCGCATGCATGCGTCACGCATTCCGATGTGGCCTGCAAAGCCGGTAAAGCAGAAAATCGCAGGGTGCCTTTCAAACTTTTCCAGTCTTTCTTGGGACATTCTTTAATGATCTCAAAACTCTTGAACTTTGCATGATGATGTTGAGTATCTGCTTGGATCGGAATCGCATGCAAGTGAAAACCCCTATTGATTTATACATGCGATCCATTAAGTACCACTGGACTGATACAAATTATTCAATTCCCAGTGTCCATGTACATAATTCAGCCAAACTACCACCTGCCTTACTCTTATTTTTCTTTTCTGGTATTTTTTTTTTCGTACACATGATCATGGCTCGTGGACGAGATTTTGTTCTGTGTTCTTTTATATGAATTGAAATATACTAGGGCATGCCCGTACTATATATATATCTAAAATTATATCCCCCCCTCTATTTACATGAAATGGTTTGGTCCAAAGCGAACGGCTTGCGGAGTTTGGTAAAGAAATCGCCATAGCGTGCACAAACGCGCAGGAAAGCGAAAGAATCGCAAATTAGTTTTAATTAGTTTTAAAACATAGTTTAACGCCAACATAGCGGCAACATAGTTTGCCAACGGGAAATAAATGAATACGCTCTCAAATGTGCCGTCCGAGGCAGAGTCTGTTCGCCACGTTCGGCACACGTGATAGCTCGCTGCTCTCTGATTGGTTGAATCGTTTTTTGGACATAGCTCGGTAACTACTTCTCCGATTAATATGAAACCTTGAAAAGGCACATCCTCAGGTCCCCAGCAATATACCTGGCAAGTTTCAAGTATATCGGACCCGTGGTTGTCGAGAAACAGCGGTCACAGACAGACACACAGAGATTACTGGCATTATAGATAGATGAAATATATGAATTGTATATGAAACAGAAAAGGAGGCTAACCCCCGCTCTAACAGGGAAAATGGCCTTAAAATGCATGTTGTGTGTGTGTGGTGTGTTCTTTTATATGAATATGGATTCGGATATGTGAATTTTTTTTTTTTTTTTAAAGTGATTCTTCACCATTGGGCCAAAAACGATACATTGCGGGAAACCTCAAAAAGTTATGGATGGATTTGGACGAAACGTGGTGGACAGGTTGTGTGTCTGACAAGGAAGAATCGATTCGATTTTGGTGAAGATCTGAATATGGATTCGGATATGAGAATTATTAAAATTTTAAAGTGATTCTTCACCATTGGGAGATAGGGCCAAAAACTATACATTGCGGAATATCTCTAAATGTTATGGATGGATTTGGATGAAACTTGGTGGACAGGTTGTGTGTGTGACGAGGAAGAATCGATTCGATTTTGGTGAAGATCTGAATATGGATTCGGATATGAGAATTATTAAAATTTTAAAGTGATTCTTCACCATTGAGAGATCGGGCCAAAAACTATACATTGCAGGATATCTCAAAAAGTTATGGATGGATTTGGACGAATCTTGGTGAACATGTTGTGTGTGTGACAAGGAAGAATCGATTCGATTTTGGTAAAGATCTGAATATGGATTCGGATATGAGAATTATTAAAATTTTTAAGTGATTCTTCACCATTGGGAGATAGGGCCAAAAACTATAAATTGCGGGATATCTCAAAAAGTTATGGATGGATTTGGACGAATCTTGGTGAACATGTTGTGTGTGTGACAAGGAAGAATCGATTCGATTTTGGTAAAGATCTGAATATGGATTCGGATATGAGAATTATTAAAAATTTTAAGTGATTCTTCACCATTGGAAGATAGGGCCAAAAACTATAAATTGCGGGATATCTCAAAAAGTTATGGATGGATTTGGACGAATCTTGGTGAACATGTTGTGTGTGTGACAAGGAAGAATCGATTCGATTTTGGTAAAGATCTGAATATGGATTCGGATATGAGAATTATTAAAAATTTTAAGTGATTCTTCACCATTGGGAGATAGGGCCAAAAACTATAAATTGCGGGATATCTCAAAAAGTTATGGATGGATTTGGACGAATCTTGGTGAACATGTTGTGTGTGTGACAAGGAAGAATCGATTCGATTTTGGTAAAGATCTGAATATGGATTCGGATATGAGAATTATTAAAAATTTTAAGTGATTCTTCACCATTGGAAGATAGGGCCAAAAACTATAAATTGCGGGATATCTCAAAAAGTTATGGATGGATTTGGACGAATCTTGGTGGACATGCTGTGTGTGTGACAAGGAAGAATCGATTCAATTTTGAGAGAGAGAGGCTGAGAGAATACAGCTCAATAGAAGAGAATACAATGGAAAGGGGATAACACCAACAGCAGAGTAGACGTGAGATCAAGGGGAGGGGAGAAGGACACATGAGGGCGAACAAGCTGCACACAATCCGAATAAAACATAACAAGAAGAGGAAGGGGAAAGTGTGGATGAAACAGAAAAGGAACAAACAAACCAATAACTAACGAGAACGGCACTCAGTCGGGAGCATACCTCTGCCTGGTTGGCCATATCACTCAATGGTGAAGAATCACTTTTAAAATTCTACTAGCTGTATCCGGATCTGGATCTTCACAAGTTTCGTCCAAATCCATCCATAACTTTTTGAAATATCCTGCAATGTATAGTTTTTGGCCCTATCTCCCAATTGTGAAGAATCACTTAAAAATTAAATAATTCTCATATCCGAATCCACATTCAGATCTTCACCAACATCGAATCGATTCTTCCTTGTCACACACACAACATGTTCACCAAGTTTCGTCCAAATCCATCCATAACTTTTTGAGATATCCTGCAATGTATAGTTTTTGGCCCGATCTCTCAATGGTGAAGAATCACTTAAAAATTAAATAATTCTCATATCCGAATCCACATTCAGATCTTCACCAAATTCGAATCGATTCTTCCTTGTCACACACACAACATGTTCACCACGTTTCGTCCAAATCCATCCATAACTTTTTGAGATATCCTGCAATGTATAGTTTTTGGCCCGATCTCCCAATGGTGAAGAATCACTTAAAAAATTAAATAAGTCTCATATCCGAATCCATATAAGGATCTTCACCAAAATCGAATCTATGTGTCCTTGTCAGACACGCAACATGTCCACCAAGTTTCATCCAAATCCATCCACACTTTTTCAGATATCCTGCTATGTATCGGTTTTGGCCCTATCTCCCAATGGTGAACAATCACTTAAAAAATTAAATAATTCTCATATCCGAATTCATGTTGAGTTCTTCGCCAAAATCTAATCGAATCGTTCTTGTGAGACACCCAATCGGTCCACCAAGTTTCGTCCAAATCCGTCCACAACTTTTTGAGATGTCCTGCTATGTATCAATTTTGGCCCTATCTCCCAATGGTGAAGAATCACTTTAGAAATTCTAGTAGCCGGATCCGGATCTTCACCAAAATCTAAACATTTCGTCCTTGTCCCATACGCTATATCTCCGCCAAATTTCGTCCGAATCTGTCCACAACTTTTTGAGATATTTTGTTCCCAAACAAACCAACAGACAGACATGGGTAAAACATAACCTCCATCCACCTTTGTTGGCGGAGGTTACAAATGAAAAGTGGCGAGGAAGAGGGGGGGAGATCACAATAATTTGGTGATGGGGTCATTTGGGGTAAAAATTATCATGAGTATGAATGGTGAACTCAGGTAGTGGTGAAGAGCTGTCGTGAAACCATGGGGGGAAGAATGGGACTGAACAGACTGGTGACGTTGTTTCCACAGACGAGAGAAAAGAGGAACAAATTAGTAGAGGTGAGCGGTGACCCTGGATTTTGGGAGTAAGAGGATGGTTACTGTCAGACCGTGTGCACCCTGCAGAAACCTCGGCAGGACAGAGCCAAGAGAGGGCGGCGAATGCATGTCCGAAAAGGAGGTGATAGAATAGAGAGGGTACACAAACCGTACAAGTGAAAGTAACAGTCCTAGACACTTAGCTTTGTCAGATCCCAATGATTTTGAGGGCCTTGCTTTTCACGGCATCAAGAAGGGCAAGGTGTGAGGCAGGGCAACAGCCCAAAGGAGAGAGTGGATCTCCATCAAGCTGCAAATGAAGGTCTTGTTGGTCATCAAAAGTTCCGATTGGCTAAGGAAAGACCTCGTACGATGAAGAAGCCCGGTTGGCAGCTGCCTTTGGATGCCACCTTGTCAATATCGTCTCCCCAAGAAAGATCATGGCTGACGGTGAGGCCCAAAAGTTTGAGTTACTTCTTCCTCTTCAACTTACTTAAACCTCTTCAAGTGGTTTGTTTAGGGAGTAGATGGGATGTTTTGCCCGACATATTGTCGAGTTGTTCGAATAAGTGGTAACAGGAGAAGACGGCAGACTTACATTTACAGTATGGGTTCTCGTACTTGCATAAACACCAAATATTTTGTTTGTAAAATTCTTCATTCCTGCCCCTCATCCAACATACGAGGTGAGGGAGCTTTAAACGCTTGATTTATGTTATGCCTTTTTATTCTCGTCTTGCCAATCTGTCTAACACTTGGCTTTCTTTGTGTTGGTACTGTTTGAATTGAGGTGCTCCGTGGTCCTTTGTACTTGTGAGGGTGAGCGAGCAAAGGGTCGTCCGCTAGGTTTTTGTTGGCCAATTAGCTGCTGAGCGACAGCCTGTTAGGTGCTCAACTCCCAGCCAGCTGCCACCCAGAGACACCATCCTGCCTCCCCAGCAGGCGATCCAATCATTAGACCTTGCTTGGATGCTCACAAAAAGCAATGTGCCATGAGTCGAAGAGCTCGAAGGGGTCACCAGGAGGTGTGTGTTCTTGTCCCGTTGGTATTACTGGGGTGGGGGGAATAAAAGTAAACACACAAGACTAGCATGAGCTGAGGTTTCTGTCGTTAACAAACGCTCATCCATGCTCCTCAGTCTTCCAAAGTAATTTGTTTAAAACTTTGTGGTTCCTTCAGCTATCGCAAAATCAATTTCTGGAAAAGTTCTTTGGATTGTCTAAAATGGTCTTTTCTCATTATGTGTCAGGAAATTCTTTTGGGAGGGACAATGGAGTCGATTTCTTTAAATTGTGAGGGCCTTCCTTATTTCGAACTGATGAGCATTCCAAAAGGTTATTTTGTCACGTATGATATTGTTGATAATGGTCGATCCTTTTAACCAGGGCACACACTTGGCTCCTGCCTATGCTCACCAGTCATTGCGGCCCATCCCAGACGTCCCTGGCGCATCCATCTGACGCGATTAACAGCACGCAATTAGGGGCGAAAAATGGGCTGCAATCGTGAAGGCATTGTGATCGTCCAAAGGCAAGCATTAATTAAAGTTGCGCGACACACCCACGACTAATGATTACTGATGGCCCCTTGGTTCCTGTTGTGTCTGAAGACTTGGGGGAGGGGTGAGTTCTCAATATTAACCTTGAACCGTCAATGCTGGGTAGTTACAAGTCGACGTGATTGGCAAGAAACAGTATATCGGTTAATGTTCTTAAGGCTTCCAAAATGAATCCTAAGTGTTGAACTTGGTCGATGATTTTCTCTTCTTCACCATGAACTAGGTTCCTGGAGGGGCTTTCCAGGTAGATCTCTCATGACTGAGGCTCATCACCTTTTTGTTTTGGGCTTCAAATTCAGACCGGAGCCTGGTGTTGGCTTAGCGGTTAGGGTGCCGGCTTGGGATCCTAGGATCCTGGGTCCGAATCCCGGTCGATCGCTGAATTAACACCAGGGGGGTTGACTCAGCTTATCATCCTTCTGAGGTCGGCAAATTGAGTACCAGTTCACTGGTAATTGTGTGTCCCTGTGTGTCACAAGAGGCGACTAACAGGGTTGGCGGCAGGAAGAGCATCCGGCCGTAAAACATTGCTCCAAAAATGGGACCACGTTGCCCCAAAAAGGCCAACCCCCGCTCTGCAGGGAAAAATGGCCTCTAAAGGTGGTTCTTCAAATTCAGACCATTTCGAAGTTAACACTGTAAATCGAGCTATAAGCTATTGGAACGTTTCCAACATGAGTCCGGAAGAGTATAATGGATAAATGTAATTGTAGTTAGCTTTCCTTCAACTTTTATTTATTTATTTATTGAAACAAAAAGCACCCCATCTCTAATGATGTGACAATCTTCAAAGCAAATAAAAAGCAGAGGACTGTGCCATAAACAATAAAATTGATTCGGATTAAAAGGCATTCCGACATGGCCAAGGAATTGTGAGCCACCTTTGCATACTTTTTAATGGCTAAATGCACCATTCTATAATGGTCTTGTTGTGTAGGAAAGTCTTGTTGCATGGGAACCACCTCCCACACACACTTCACTTAACTTACAAATATACACCATAACGTCAAAGTAAACAGAGAGTTTTGTTGGTAATATTTTGTGGTAGTTTACTGTACATATACACGACCGGTCAAAAGTTTTAGAACACCTCAATTTTTCCAGTTTTTATTGAAATTTAAGCAATTCAAGGCCAGTGAATAACCTGAAATGGTACAAAGGTAAGCAGTAAACTGCTCGACGTAAAAAAAAAAAGAAGTTTAGGTTAGCAAAAACGGGAAAACAATGTAAATTGCACAGTTATATTGTAAAAAAGGCCTTCTTCAGGGAACAAGTAATGGGTTAACAACTTACAGCTGTTCTGCAGCAATGTAAGTAAATTAAGCCTTGAAAGTTGATGCAAACAATTCCTACAGGTGTCGCAACCTCTGCTGATTACTTGATTACAAACCCCCTGTCTGTGTAAAAGCAGTATTGGAACAGACTGTTATTACACCCTCTGAAGCATTATTTGGACAATATTGCACTGCAGGAAGTAGTATATTGGAAACTGGAGGAAACTCTGAGAGGAAGAGGTCTGGCAGACCCAAAGCCACAACAGATTCAGAAGACAAGTTTCTGAGAGTCAACAGCTTGCGTGATAGGCGGATCACAGGACAACAGCTTCAAGCACAGCTTAACACTGGTCGAAGTAAGCAAGTCTCAGTTTCAACTGTGAAGAGAAGACTTTGGGCTGCAGGTTTGATATGTCGAGTGGCAGTAAAAAAGCCATTGCTGAGATGGCAAAATAAGAAAAAGAGGCTTGCCTGGGCCATGAAGCACCGCCAGTGGACTACTGAAGACTGGAAGAAGGTCTTATGGACCGATGAATCAAAATTTGAAATCTTGGTTCATCACGCAGGGCTTTTGTACGCCGCCGAGTAGGTGAAAGGATGGTTCCTCAGTGTGTGACACCAACTGTCAAACATGGAGGAGGAGGCGTGATGGTCTGGGGCTCTTTTGCTGGATCCAGAGTCGGCGACTTGCACAGAGTGACTGGCACCCTGAACCAAAAGGGCTACCACAGCATTTTGCAGCACCATGCAATACCCTCTGGTATACGCCTAGTTGGTCAGGGGTTCATCCAGGCTATGTCAAAACTACCTTCAAGGAAAAGAACAAGATGGCAGGCTTCAAATCATGGAATGGCCAGCACAGTCTCCAGACTTAAACCCCATCGAGCTGGTTTGGGATGAACTGGACAGAAGGGTGAAAGCAAAGCAACCTACAAGTGAACACATTTGTGGGAACTTCTGCAACAGTGTTGGGAAGAACTTCCCGAACAATATTTGATTTCCATTGTAGAAAGAATGCCACGAGTGTGTGCGGCGGTTATATCTGCAAAAGGTGGCTACTTTGCTGAGTCAAAAATGTAAATTAAATTTTGTTAAACAAAATGATTCTATGATTTATTTTTTTTATCTCCAATTGTTTATTTGTTCTGTGCTTAATTTCAGAGTACATTGAGACATTAAACTGTGTAAATTTCAATAAAAACTGGAAAAATTGAGGTGTTCTAAAACTTTTGACCAGTAGTGTACAACGTACATTTGATTCACTAGCAATGATACCCGTCCTTCGGGCGGGGCTTCAATTGGGAGGCCCAAATGAAAAGGCAAAATATCAGAAATTGAAGGCTTTTTTTAATTTTAAACGATTTACATAAACATCCGTTAAATGATATCACACGCAAATCATCAAAATCTAAACAGTATTTGTAGAATTTCAATAAAAGCCACATCACTGTTCATATCAGTAAATATTATTCCATTGTGTTTGGAAAAACTGGAAAATTGGAAAATTGGAAAAAAAAATCCTAATTGGAAAAACAATATAGCCTATTTTACTCCAGGGGGTCCCAGGATTACGCACCCAAAATTTCGTTGCGATTGGTTCAGCCATTTTTGCGGTACCTGGGAACAGACAGACAGACAGACAGACAGACAGACAGACATTTGGTGAATTATAGTAAAGATGAAATAAATGCAGTTTAAACAAAAGTTTGAAAACTTTAATGTTAAACTAACATACGTGGTATGTTAGTTTCCCTTCACACCAATATTTTACCATGGTCATCTATTAACTTCGTTTTAAAACTATGTTTTTCTTCTTTCCAACATTTTTAAGGCTCCTGTTGTAGTTTGTACATATCCCTGTGTATAGGTCCAGGTAGATTTTTACACTGTCCTATATTTATTTTATTTTATTTTATTACCAGCAGGAGTACCCGGCGTCGCCCAGTGATGTTCTTATGCTGTTGACATTTTGGAGAAATCAAAAAAAAATATTTTTTTTTCTATTCCCCTCCTTCCACACAATAAGGAAAATGTATATTTAATATGATATTACACCCCCACACCCCCCCCCCCACCCCACACACACACTAATCGGGGATAATTTCATGTTACTTTTCATATAGCTACAGAGACTCAGGCACTATAAAGCGATTTTTGTTTAAATCCAAAAAAACGAACTTTTTCTTTTCTGTTTTTAATATTTTTTTGACCTAAACACTCCCTGGTACTCACTGATGAACCTCTTCAAGTTTGATGAATATCCATTCAGCCATCACTGAGAAAAATGGCAACACACACACACAGACAGACAAATGGCTCTCTTATAGTATAGACAAGTCAGGAGACGACGATGGTTCACGAGCGAGCGGTATTCAATGACAAAGGACGGACTGTAACCGAAACAGGCCCGGACAGGCCAGGCCCGGAAATGTCAAAACGAAGGTTACTGACCTTGAAATGAGATAGAAAATAATGTATAATCAGTTATGAGGTTAGTTAGCTACACAATACCGAAAATTCGGTGAAAAATGAACTGAAAAAATAAATAAATAAATAAATAAAATGAAAAAAAAACAAAACAAAAGGAAATATCGAGCTCCGTAGGGCTAGACACATGACATTGGCCTAACCAAATATCTAAACCCCTGTCAGATTCCACCAAACCCCTCGGAGAAGATGTAGCTTGAACTCGATTACCCCCTAAAAATACATCTTTTTCGGGCGTGGCTCCGCCCACAATGGGCGCAATACGCCCACTCTAGGCAGGACACAACTAGATCATGATATCAACCTCCCACCCAAGTTTCATCAAGATCGGATGATATCATCGGGTAGTTATGCTGCGGACAGACAGACGCACAGACACACACACAGACAGACGCACACACATAACGAATATAGTGGTCACTTGATAACTCGTGAACCAATTATCTCTATATTATGAGGCATCAATGTATGTTCAGTCCTTATATATTAGACAAACAAGGGTACCCGGCGTTGCCTTGTAATGTGCGAATCCTGTTGGGATTTTGAAGAAATCAAATTTAAGGTTTTTTTCTATTTTATTTTGTGGGGGCCTAAACACTTCCCTACACCCACTAAGGAATGGGGTCAGGGATCATTTAATATTACCTTTCACATGGATACAAAGGTTTAGGCACAAAGGAGAGATTGAAAAAAAAATCAAACCTTTTTTTTATTTTTTGCAATATTTTCAAAAAAGTTTTTTTCCCCATGAAAAAAAAACACACTACCCGGCACTGATGAATGATGAACCTCTGGAAGTTTGACGAAGATCCGTTTGGCCATCTCTGAGAAAAATGGCGACACATAGACAGACAGATAAACATTTCTCTTCTGGTATACATGTTCAGTGTATATTGAGCCCTATATACAGTGCCTATAGAAAGCTACACCCCCTTTAAAAATTTTCACCTTTTGTTGCCTTATAGCCTGGAATTAAGTTGCATGAAATCAGACTTTTTTCATAACACATCCTAACCATTAGACACCTTATAGACATTATTTACACATCCTAACCAACAACTTCCAAGTGAAAACAAATTCTACAAATTTCAGACAATTAATTAGAAATCCAAAACTAGAATATCTTGGTTGGATAAGTGTCAACACCCCGCCCCCCCCACCCCCCCAGAAATTACAACTGAGTCTGTTGGGATAGGTCTCTACCAACTTTGCACACCTTGATTGGGCAATATTTTCCCATTATTCTGTACTAAACTGTTCAAGCTCATTAAAGTTGCATGGAGAGCGTTGATGGACAGCAATCTTCAAGTCATGGCAGAGATTTTCGATTGGATTTAAGCCGGGGCTCTGAATGGGCCACTCAAGGACATTTATCTTTTTGTTTCTTGGCCACTCCAGTGTAGCTTTGGCTGTGTGCTTTGGGTCGTTGTCATCCTGACAGGTGAATTTCCGTCCTAATTTCAGCTTTATTGCAGAATGCAGCAGATTTTCCTCTACGATTTTTGTGTGTTTTGCTCCATCCATTTTCCCTTCTATCCTGACAAGTGCCCCAGTCCCTGCTGATGAGAAACATCCCCACAACATGATGCTGCCACCACTATGCTTCACAGTAGGGATGGTGTTCTTTGGGTGATGTGCTGTGTTGGGTTTGTGCCAAAGGTAATGTTTTGCATTGAGGCCAAAAAGTTCCATCTTTGTTTCGTCAGATCACAAAACGTTTTGCCAAATTGCTTCAGGATCTCCGGAGTGGTTGTTTGCAAACCTCAAATGGGACTCAAGGTTTGCTTTTTTGAGTAATGGCTTCCTTCTTGCCACCCTACCGTACAGCCAGACTTGTGGAATGCTTGAAATATTGTTGTGACATGCACACAGTGGCCAGTCTTTGCCATAACGGCCTGTAGCTCTTTCAAAGTTTCCATTGGCCTCTCTCTGATTAGTCTCCTTCTTGCTTAGTCATCCAGTCTTGAGGGACGGCCTGATCGAGACAGGGTACCATATTGGTGGTACCATACACCTTCCACTTCTTAATGATCGTCTTGACAATGCTCCAAGAGATATTGAAGGCCTTTGAAATATTTTTATACCCATAACCTGATCTGTGCCTTTTGTTACGTGCTCCTCCCCAAACCCCGGTCACGGTGTACCCCCGAGAGAAGTCACGGCAGAAAGATGTGTTATTCTGTATGTCAAAGATCAATGGTGAAACCACACCAATTGTTACCAACAATCAAGTATTGTATTAAGATCACACAAGAATAACAGTACAGTAACAATATTAATCAAAAGTACAATCAATATATATCATTCCTATGATGGTACCATCAGTTTCATAATATATAACTCACTGTGCTCCAAGTGAGCGAAAATAACATCCCCAAAGTCTCTTTCCCGGCTTCAAGCCAAAGTTGATTCCGGCTTCAAGCCAAAGCCGATCCACTCCAGTGATCGTCCGTACGATGTCGTATCGAGACCAGAATCCCGTTGGGTTGACAGTTACACTGCCAAAGATGGGCGAAGGTGTCCTCGAGAAGCGACGGGGAAATCACACCTTCAGGTATGGACGTTTGATGGCTCTCAATCGGCGAACCACAGATTTCCCACTCAAAAGCCACGTTACACACACACACCAAATTAACGTCTGGATGCGGTGAGAATGGTTGAAGCAAAGTGAAAAACCTTGAGCGATGCGCAAAGCACGTGAGGCAAAATGGCCGACAGCCCGTTCTCGAGGCGTAATGGCACTTCGATGATTCTCCTCGGAATCAACCGCAAAACCTGACACACAGGTTGATCTGTCACAGCGATAACAACTCTGTCGCAGGAATCCCTTTCCTGGGAAACCCAAAGTTCACTCGTGACTCTCGTTCGCCAAGCGTTCGCTCCAGACCTCGAAGCAGCTCGGCTTCTTGTCCGACTCACTCGCTCCGCCTTCTCTTCCTCCTCTTCCTCTTCATCGTCGTCCGGTTCCGGTTTCATTTAAAACATTAACTTTTTTACCTTTTGAAAATAGTAATCTCTATTTCCCTTAAACGACAACAATAATAGTACATGGAATCAAAAATGTTTACAGTGGATGAAAACCACAACAACGGAAGTGACGAATCTGTAACACTTTCCCCCCTCAAGAAAGAAAGTTTGAACATAGTGAAAACTTTCTTTGCAGGCAAAAACTTTTAACAAACAAAAGTAAAACTCACACCCAAATGATCAATTCACGTGAGCAACAATAATTAATATTCCCCCAAAAAAGCAACAAAACTTCCAACAACCTACAGAAATTTCCAAAGTTCGTTCACTCTGGACAAAGCATCAGCAACGACATTGTCCCTGCCCTTTACATGCTCAATTTCCAAGTTGAACTCCTGCAAAGCCAAACTCCATCTCATCAACCTCTGATTTTTATTTTTCATTTTTTGAATGAAGGTTAAGGGGTTGTGATCAGAAATCCAAAGCAAAGCAAACCTATTGCACTTTTTGAAGGAGGCCGAGCTGAGAGCCAGGTTTCATGGTGGTTGGGTGGTGAGGCCTGGAAGTATTCACTGCATGGACGCATTTAGGAACGTGGAGTTCACGGGTTAATCCGTGTAGGAATCTTGGCTCGGCTGCTCCTGAGCACTCAGCGCTTCCAACTCTTCTCTTGATCATAAAAATCACAATCACGGTTGTAGAGTCGGGTGCTGTAGTCACGTGAGTAGCGGTCCCCATCTCGGCTACCACCGTAATAGTCATCCCGTCGAGAGTTGCCAAAATTGCGCTGCTGCTGCTGGGAGCCGACGTAGTAATCACGACTGCAGCCGCCACCAGAACTACTAATCCCACACCGGGAGCCATAGCCACCCCTGAAACTACCTCCACGTTTTCCTCCTCTGTAGCCCCCTCGACGCCCATGGCCTGCCTTCTCTACTGTTATGGTCCGACCATCCAAATCCTTTACAGTCAAATCCTTTTCTGCATCTTTGGCGTCCTTTGTGTTTTCAAACGTGACAAAGCCAAACCCTCTCGACTTTTGCATCTCCCTGTCTTTTATCAGCAGCACTTCCAAGAGTGGTCCATTTTTGTCAAAGATAGAGTCCAGAACATCTTCACTTGTGTCAAAGTTCAGTCCACCTACGAAGAGCTAGCCAACATTGCCTCCATCCATGACCTGTGTGTGCTGACACTTAGTTTCAGGGTACTCGACAAAAAGTGCCTGTGCAAAGCGTGACGTCAGTACCTTCTCCTTCTCTTCAGAGCGCTTCCTACGCATAGCACGAGTCGCGGCACAGGATGGAAAGATACCCGGAATCTCCTGCTCTAACTGTGTGGTGTTATTTTCCATACTAGGCTTTTCAACAAACATCGGATTACCAGAAACTCGACCACCGGCCAAATCATTCCCGATAATAAAAGAAATTCCCTCCACAGGAAGAGTGGCTTGTAAACCTACGGTGACCGGACCTGACACCAAATTAGACTTCAAATGGATGACATGAAGTGGAGCTTTAACATAGCCACCAAGTCCCTGTAAAAGAACACTAACACCAGTTGCCGTCTTCTCTGACAATGGCAAAATGCCCTCAAGCATCAAAGATTGATGTGCTCCTGTGTCCCTCAATACCCTAACAGGTCTCTGGTTCGTTAAGTCTCCATCCAGTGACACAAACCCCTCTGAAATAAAAGGTTTGTAACCCTCTTGAACAAGGTCGTTCTGTGATGCCGTAACTTTGGCATGGGAACCTTCACAAGGCACTGTCCTCCAAGGACGATTTCTCGCATTTGCCAATGCATTCGCAGTTGTACTAGTCTGACTCCGCTCCTGATTTTTCCTTTTCAGGGCGTAACATTGGGACATCAAATGCCCAGGTTTCTTGCAAAAAGCGCAAGTAGGCCCGGAGGCAAAACTCGAGGTCTGCCTCGGGCCCCCCGGAAGATAAGTCTGTCTTGGAACTGTAGTCTTCTGATCCCTAAAAGTCGCGGTATCAGATTTGTCCCCATAGTCATCTCTAGGCCGCCTCCATGAATATTTGTTCTCCGCCCCTGATTTACCATAACTCCCCTGGCTAACTCTAGGCGGGAAGTTAGGTTTGTGGAACCCCATCCTGTGTGTCAAGGCATAGTCATCTGCCACGGTTGCTGCCTCATACAACTCTGGTACTTTCTTTTCATCCAGATGTACTTTAATGTCCACGTGGACACACTGTTTGAATTCCTCCACCAATATCAATTGTCGTAACAGGTTGAAGTCTTTCCCAATCCCCTTCGAGTCACACCACCGATCAAACATGGTTTCCTTCATTCTGGCAAACTCCACATGGGTCTCACTCTCCCTCTTCCTGGCATTCCTGAATTTTTGCCGGTAAGCTTCAGGGACCAATTCATAGGCTTTGAGAATGGTTTTCTTCACTATCTCATAATCTGCACATTGGTCAATCGGTAAAGCCGAATCGATATCTTGAGCTTTACCCACCAGAACACTTTGCACTAACATAGTCCAGGACCCCACAGGCCATTTTAGCATTTGAGCCACTTTCTCAAAGTAAAAAAAAACTTGGCTACCTCCTTTTCATTGAAGGGTGGAACCAGCCTCACATGCCTACCAACATCCCAAGTGTTCTGGCTAGTTGTCGAACTAGCCGGCATGGATGCTACTTCTCTCCGTTCTCCCATTAATTCCAGCTCCTTGAGTTTAAGTTCCTTCTGATACTCCATGTCACGTTCCTTTAACTCCCTTTCGGCTCTCCTTTCCTCTGCTCTTTCCTCTGCTCTTCTTACTTCTTCAGCTCTCCTTACTTCTTCAGCTCTCCTTTCCTCTGCTCTTCTCTCCTCGAGTTCTCGTTCCTGTTCTGCTCTTCTCTCCTCGAGTTCTTTTTCAGCTCTCCTTTCCTCTGCTTTTAACCTTTCCTGGCTCTGCAGTTGCATCTCCATTTTCCGGAGCTCCACATTTCCTTTTTCCTTGGGTAATGTCGGAGAATGTGTTAAGACTCAGGAGACTCCAATATGACCGAAACAGCTTTATAAAGTAAGGATTTATTATAATTACTAAGTCACTTGTTTCAATTCAATAAAGACTACAATAGCTAAACGGATTGTTAATTCAAGTCATTGGTTCTTCTTCTTCGGCCGGTCCTCTCTCAGCGCTGTTCACAGGGTTCCGTTCCGTTCCGTAGGTCAGAGCTTCTGGTGACAAGTCTCCTGACTCATAGTTTGCTCTGGTTTATATGGGCCTTGTCGCGCTAATCCTTTCTCCGCAAATGCCCCGAGGTCATGCATGCTCGCCCCACTGGCACCAGCTCGCTCCCCTCCTGCTGCGAGTTCCATTTACCAAACAATAGGGGGGTGCTCCAGCCTGGGGCTGTGACCAGGTGGACAAGAGATTACCATGTTCGTGCACATTCTTGGCATTCATTTACGAAATCGTCTATCTGCTTCGTTACCAGTCTTAATCAATGAGTTACCAGTGCCAATCAATAAGTTACACTGAGTTACACTTCCACAATTCCCTCATCTTTTTGTTTTTGTTTATATTAACCATTAATCTAAACATCAATATAAGTAAACAATCAATCACTACAAGTAAACATCAATACAAGTATAAGTAAATAATCATAACTTTGGTAATCAAATTCCCTTAGGCATACACCGTCATCCTGCAAGAATCACAAAACATTTCGTTGGTCATGGCTCCTTCCATATTGTTCAATCTATTGCATTTGCATCACAAATATCTTTTCAAAACAACACTTCACCATCACCAAGATACAACAATTTCACTTCATTTTCAAGTTTTGTAAAGCATCTGCACCATCTGGCAAAAACGTTTGCCTCCACACAAATGTTGACTTTGTTTGAAAGGAAGGGCTGATCACTTGTGTTTGAATTCAGGTATGAAACATTTTGTTCTGTCTTTTTATGAACACCTGCACTACTTCGTGTAGGATTTCGCTGTTGTGGTAACGGTGCGGAGTCATAGACTGACCCTGCTCTCCATGTAGCATTCTTGCCACTCTTGCTGTGAACCATAATGATTCCTTGAACAAGGCCTTCGCCCAGTTGTAGTCGACTTGCCTCCTCCCTCATTATGAGTGGGCAGCAAGTGTTGGTGTAATGTTGATTGGCCAGCAAGATGTGGAACAGGGATGCCGGATGCATCCACAATGATGTTGGGACCATGGTGTTCAGGTCATTCATGGTCCTTACCAGGAGCAACCAGCAGAATCGTGCACAGCTGTTGTGACAAGGGCACAGCCGTTTTTTGCAGCTCCATGCTGGTTCCCCGGACGTTGGTGAAGTAATAACATATGTCCCCGCATTTCACAGAGGTTGCAGGTAAAATGTCGTTGTCCTGCAACTTCTGATGTGATGAATGTTCGAAGCCTTCGAACAAGAGTAAGTGATCGCCTTTCTTTCATATGTTGCAGTGTGATCCAGGCAAATGGTCACATAAATTTCCTTGGTGAAGGTAAGCATTCATCTTCAAGTTACACGGGAGAATGTCTTCATCATTCTTTGAGAAAGAGGGTGTATGCCACGATTAACTTCATTTTTTAGCCACAAATTTTCTTTCTCGAACTTCTTCCCAATTCCGTTAGCACTCCCTTCAAAATGTGATCTCGTCTTATCCTTATGCTCAGTCACATCTGAATCTGCTTTCCACACACACTGAATCAGATAGGGTACATCTTACCATGAAATCAGCATAATCATGTATATCTTCCGACAGTTTCACATTCAACAATTTGTTGTTTTCCCTTACAACATTCAAAAAGTTATATTCATTTATATGCGTCACACAAATAATATTCAATCAGGTATGTATTTTGCTACTAAACTAAGAATAGCATCCACAATTGCTTTCAGGTTAATATAGTTCAAAAATTAACTTGTGCAGGTATTTTAGCACTACTCTAAGAAAATAAATTGTATATGATTACAATCACAAACAGGAATATGTAATTCCAAACAAAAATTTTCCCAAACCAACAAATTAAGCATAATGTATTATTACCATAATTCCTCTCCACTTTTTCTTTTCCCCTTTTTTTTTTTTTTTCTAACAGTGTGTCACTCGTGGTGATATGAGTTCACTGATATTGTAATTGACACAACTCATAACATTGTCGTTATGCCATTATCTTAATTCTACTGTATTCATTTGCAACATCACTTGATTTAATCTTTTAATCTCAGTATTTATGTCGCCATAAAAGTCTTCCTTTTCTGGTTCCACATTTCTTTCCTCATTTGTCACTTCATGCGTTATCATCGTGTTGTTGGTTACCTTATTCAAACACACCGTCACTAAGGCTTTCAAGCAAGCCACCACTAAAACAATTGCCAATATAACTACTAAACCACCAAACAAGTCTGCTACTCCTGGATATATTCATACCTATGACATAATTATATGTCGATGACATTCAACATTATATACCAAACTAACAAGCTTCCTAAAAGGTAAATAAAGAAAATCCCTTAATATGTAACATAAATCAGATTATTTGTCTTACCCTGATCCCCCTATCTCCCGGGGTTGAACTCAATCCCCTGATCATGAGTGTAGTTGTGATACATTTTTCACTCATGTTGTATTAATATCAGCAGGTAATTGTATGTCATGTAGGCAAATAAATGTCACTATCCCAAGTAGGAATATCACATGTTGAAAATGTAATGTTTATCAATGCAAGGGGTGTTAAAATGTAATTCAAATGACTGTAAATCACGACTATCATTTATCTGCCACTGAATGTTCTGCTGGGCTGCTAGGTGCAGCCTCATTTTCTGTGGGATCGTCCACCTTAGCCCCATGTGCTTGCTTGCAATGAGAGGCATGAATCCAACTTTCTGTTTTGGGTCCATATTTGTTTCTATTCTTATCAATCTCCTATGGTTTATCATTTCGTTCCAAGATACCGCAACCAAAGGTTTTAACCAAAGCTCTACCAAACTATTTCCAATTTGAACAAAAAAATGCCAGTGAAACAATGATTCGAAGAATTAACTTCAAGGGGTCAATAAATTTATTCTATAGCCAGATCTAATTTTCCCATCCAATAGTTTGCCTTGCCACATGTCATATTATAACACTTTAATAAACCTTCGAAAAATGTTTCCCATCTCAACAAATTTCCTTTTTACAAATAGCCATGTGTAACTTACGTATTTAACTACAATTTCCTCTCAATTTGTTTGGCCTAGCTGGCCGCAAAAGTGGCTGCCAGCATGCAGTACCGTTCTTTATCTACCAAGGAAGTGCTCGTCCACACAAGACCTCTACCAAAATGTTGTTTGTAAAAACAAATCTGGGATTTCTGATTACATGGATACACACTCTCAGGGCATTTTCAGGCTGCTGTTAACAATCCACTACGATAAATTAATTCCTTTACCCACAATCAAATAATTAGTACAAATTGAGGATATTATCCCTATCACATTCTTTTATAGATTCATTATGTTGGATCTAATTTTTTCCAATAATTTTCCACTGCTGTAAGGAAGAACAATAGCTCTCATAAGTCTTAGTAATATCGTACTTAATTTGCCCAGCATCGAATAATTTATTTACTATCCTTTCTCATCTGTTAACCAGTGACTTTGTTTGAACTCCAGAACTGAAAACCCACAATAGTTCAAACCAGCAAAATTTTCTTTACTATTTTCCCATATCATCTATGCCTAAACCACATCCATACATACAGCACAATTTATATGCTGATAAAATTCAAGTTTATATATATAAAAATCCATGAGCAGAGTACTCTGGGAAGTCAGTGTAAGACCTCTCCAAAATTTGGCTAATTTTGTACTCCCACATTTTTATGAAGCTCATATCCATAAATAGCTTTGATTCTCATATAAATTCGATCACAATGGAATCCCAAGATTACTTCCAATTTTTTACTATTAATGAATAGCTGCTCATAACTCAGCAAATCAAATCTTTATTCTCCATCTCCCTTGACAAAAGTGATAATTTTCATAATCAAATTATATTTCTATTTTTTTTTTTTTTTTTATGAATTCTCTCGATATGCGATCCCATCCCCATGGAACTATCTATTTTTCAGACAAGGCACACTGTCGGTGTCAACAATCTTGTAAGATTGATACACAAAAACAAAAACATCAAACACAAACATTGATACACAAAACACACACACACGCATGCATTATGCATATTTGTTTGCGTTGAAACCATTATTTACAGATCAGGTTGGGTGTCAGTTTTATTTCATTTTCATAAAATTTGTCCTTCAATTTTATAAATGCTAATACGCAAATGGACCAAAAAGTTTATTTTTAGAAAACCCCTATGATGTCACATTGAAATTACCCTTTCAGTTCCCACCATAATTTATCCAAATTTGACTACACACCCATTTGCATGTCAGTCGACCACTGACCTATCAATCATGCGGAACACTAGTCCGAAATTCCCACCTGATCATCATGTGACTCTTGTCACTTGGTTTCAAAAATTTGCAAAGCAATTGTTCCAACTTTGTAAATTTAAAATTTTGTGCCCAACATAAAAGGTCCAATTTCGGCATTTGATCAATTAATTACTAATTTGCTTACAAGCAAAAGAAAAAATGAATAATTCTTGCTCCGAAAACCTTTTCAGACACAAGAATCATCGACAGTTATTCCTGTTTGTCCAGTAATCTAATCTGTTGAGGCCAATCGTCATTTGGGACCTGCCGCAATGAAGGCCTAATCATTGTCTGAGGTATCGGTCAGCACTGGTACCCTTGATCTTAGTTTACCCTATGAACTTGTCTTCCTTTTGGTATACGGACATCCTCTTTTCCAATGTCCCATCCGTCCACACTTGAAACACCGGTTTCTGTCGTTGCCTGGTCTGTGCACCTGTGCACTTGTATTGCTGGGCTGCATCTCTACATCCCTGAGTTGCCACTGCAATCTCTCGTTATCTCCCGAAACACGAAATAATTCTCTGTACCGTCCTTTTTGGGGAGACAACTGGAAATCAGATGGGACAACTGTCCCTTTCATTCCTAATTTCGAGGGCAGTTGTGCATTTGTCTCCTCCACTGTATCCTGTATCCTTTTTATTTTAAGTTCTAGATCCGTTATCCGTTCTTGCTGTTCCCGTTGTCTGGATTCACCATCCCAAAGATGGAATGCAAGCCAGTCTACCGTTAGATTCTGTCTCTTCCTGGCTTTCAATCTTTGTTCCAATCTTTCCAATCGACTTCGCTCAAATGTACCATCTCTTGGAAACTCCTCATCATGTCCCTTTGTCCACAAATACCAATTCTCGACCTGCCTTATAGCTTCGGCACCATAACGGTCGTACATATGATGTGTACAAGTACCTTTTTGTGGAATCTCTGGTTGTCCTTGTGTATTCTTGCAGGCTCCATTTCCCATTCTGCCTTTTATCAAAGTAGCGTTGGATGTGTTGTAGTTTGTTCCTCTAAAGCTTCACTCGTACCTCCAGGAAGGATCTCTCCACCTGTTCAAATGGTGATTTCCAGAGAATCTCCCTTACCTGTGGCTTTTGCACAATCCAATCTCACAGATCAGTATTTGCAGATGAGCCAGAGGGTCAGTATGAAATGGGTGAATCCTCAGGTGTCCGCTCTGTTGAAGGGGAAATCACACAATGGTAACCGCACATATATATCTATATTTAAACTCACCACCTTGCTCAATTTTCCAAGGTTGTCTTCACATTGATAATATCTCACAAAGATATTAAAGCTTCTTTCTTGAGACCGCATTTTCATCAATCAAACGATCAATATATTCAATTTAATTTATTCAATTCAATTTATCCAGTTAAATTTATTCAATTAAATTCAATCAATTAGATTCAATCAATCAACAATTCAATCAATTATTCAATTTCAATTAATTCATCAATATTCATCAATAAATCAAATTAATCATTTTGGATGACTCCTTGCATAAGCCCTTTCCCCAATGATGTCAGGACAGGTCCATCCATTGACTGAGATCGAAGCTCATCGGTCGTCACCTCTGGTTCATACCTCATGTCAATTGATGAATCACCGTTCTGTCCTAGGGTCATATCTGACATATTTCCCCATTTTGCCTGGTCTCCACAAATTTTCTTTGCAACCACTAAAGGCAACTCATCCTTCATTCGTGAGACAGCCAAAATGGATGGCAGATATTAAAGTTCTTTGGGAAAAATATTTCATCTTTTTTTTTTTTTAATAGTACCCAAATCTCTTGGCAATATAAATTTCGTAAAACTCCTGAAATAAGACTGTAAAATTCCTTCAATCATGCTAAATTTTGAAACTCCATCGCTTGTAACACCCAATTTATCCCATAGGGCTTGAAAGTTCTTTTCCAAGTTCGTGCAATCATTCTGCATTTGAACCCTATGATATCATTCATAATAATCATCATGATTTTATAGTCATGGTCCTATCACCATCATCTATTTAAAACGAACATTTCCTTTATCACCACAGCTATGTGGTATAATCAACAATAGAATAAGACTGTACATAGCAACAGGCTACCTCATGGCCACTTAGTATACCTATTGACAATAAGTCATAACAATATCGAATAATCATTGAACAATTAAAAAATCGCTTCCACTGCTCCAGCCGCAGCATTCGTCATTTTGTCTGCTCATCCGCATGACCAAAACAAAATAAAGGGAGCTCAACCATTACACAGCGCTTTTAATGGCGCATGCCATAGGAACTCAACGCAATTTCGACTCGGCCAGAAAACGAGCAAATTTTGCAGGATGTTAACTGGAATTAGTCGTGAAAATATATCCAAAATACATAAAAATACACACCCACAAAAAATAAACAACAAAACCCAAACAAACCCAAGGTCGACCATCTTACACAGTAAATTACATCATTTCAGCATCGTATCGATTGCTGAAATATTCCAGGGTTTATACACACCTTAAAAGAGGTATGCGTGGTGTTGCCCCCTCCCACGTTTATTCCAGGGTTTATACACACCTTAAAAGAGGTATGCGTGGTGTTGCCCCCTCCCACTTTTAATTCCTCATTAAATTCCTCATTAGATTACTCATTAAATTACTCATTAAATTACTCATTAAATTACTCATTAAATTACTCATTAAATTACTTATTAAATTACTCATTAAATTACTTATTAAATTACTCATTAAATTACTCATTAAGTTACTCATTAAATTACTCATTAAATTACTCATTAAATTACTCATTAAATTACTCATTAAATTACTCATTAAATTACTCATTAAATTACTCATTAAATTACTCATTACATTACTCATTAAATTACTCATTATCTTAACTTACATAGTTTCAGCATTGTATTGATTGCTGAAATATTCCAGGGTTTATACACACCTTAAAAGAGGTATGCGTGGTGTTGCCCCCTCCCACGTTTATTCCAGGGTTTATACACACCTTAAAAGAGGTATGCGTGGTGTTGCCCCCTCCCACTTTTAATTACTCATTACATCGTTTCAATTAAAAACATCGCTTCTACTGCTCCAGCCGCAGCATTCGTCACTTTGTCTGCTCATCCGCATGACCAAAACGAAATAAAGGGAGCTCAACCATTACACAGCGCTTTTAATGGCGCATGCCATAGGAACTCAACGCAATTTCGACTCGGCCAGAAAACGAGCAAATTTTGCAGGATGTTAACTGGAATTAGTCGTGAAAATATATCCAAAATACACAAAAATACACACCCACACAAATAAACAACATTTATTCCGTTCAACAGAGCAAACATTTCCTATATCATGACATGCATGTCTTCAAAATTATATGACCAAGAGAAAAAGTAAAACTAATTAAAACTGCGGGCAGTGATAATCCGGGGACCATACCGCTCCATCCTGATTGGACGGGTGCGTGCTAGAGTCGTTAACAACGACAGTCCAGATCCGATTGTTCAAAATTTCAACTCAATCAATCGAAAAATGAACGCAGGGATGCATTTTAAAGGTGCAGTGGCACTAACTGAGTTGCCACGAATATGGCCACGAAATTGCCAATATGGCCATCACAAAATATTTTCCTTAATCAATTGGCTCATAGCATAACCAATCTGCAAGTATCTCATCCGAAGATGTATCTCTGAGGAATTTTAATTAAATAAGTCATTTATAAATCAACGAGTTAATTTATTAAATGATTAATCAATAAATCAAAATTTTCCTTGACAGCCACATCACTTGGTCAGTGTCATGTCCAAATATCAGCTTCCTTACTCAAAAGGTGCCTGAGTTAATGTAATGTAATTACTGTAATAAGATTACTGCAATTACTGTAATGATTACTGTAATTACTGTAATTACCGGAACTGTAATTACTGTAATTACCTCAGGTAATTACTGTAATGTAATTACTGTAATGTAATAAGAAATGTTATTAATTAAATAAGTACTTCATTAATCGCTAATGATTAAATAACTCGTGAATTCTTATCCGATTTACTTAACATTTGAGTTTCCCCAAAACGTTGGAGCAAAACGTCGCAACAACGAAAGTGAAACGTTGTAGCGACGTTGTGGACACGTCAGCAAAACCCAACATTTGAATGTTCCCAAAACGTTGGAGCAAAACGTTGCAACAACGAAAGTGAAACGTTGTGGCGACGTTGTGGAAACGTTAGCAAAACCCAACATTTGAATGTTCCCAAAACGTTGGAGCAAAACGTTGCAACAACGAAAGTGAAACGTTGTGGCGACGTTGTGGAAACGTTAGCAAAACCCAACATTTGAATGTTCCCAAAACGTTGGAGCAAAACGTTGCAACAACGAAAGTGAAACGTTGTGGCGACGTTGTGGAAACGTTAGCAAAACCCAACATTTGAATGTTCCCAAAACGTTGGAGCAAAACGTTGCAACAACGAAAGTGAAACGTTGTGGCGACGTTGTGGAAACGTTAGCAAAACCCAACATTTGAATGTTCCCAAAACGTTGGAGCAAAACGTTGTTTTCAAAAATCCTTAATTTTCATTCGATTTACTTGAAATTTGAAAATGGATTTACATATCAGTCGATTGGTTCAATTGAATTCCCAATGATCATGTCCGGCCTTGTACATTCCACGAATCCCGCACCAAATTTTCTCATACTCACTCAAATTACATCCATTTCACATATCTGTTCATGAAATTTCACAAATGATCACAAGTAATTATCACATTGCAATGACCTCTAAACATTCCTAAACCAATAAGCTAGTCTGGCGATGCCAAATACCCCACACCCCTGTCATCCCAGAAGTCACTGTTTGCCACAACCATTATTTGGAAGTCTTTTGCTGTCAAAACACAATTTCTCTGCTGTCAAAGGCCCAAAACCCGGCCTCTGTGACTTCTCAGCCAATTGTCACTTTCTCTTGACAAAAACAAACATCTTCTATATTTATCCCATTAAAATCCCATTAAAATCCCATATCTTGTCACCCTTTGCATTGTTGAAAGCAATTAATTCCATAACTCAATATTACCTCACATCGTTACATCCTTACATCCTTACATCCTTACATCCTTACACCCACTTTTGTCCACAAATCTTTTTAGAAGTGAAACAAAATTTGTCTGTACTTTGTCTCATAGAATCCACAGTACCAGCATCGCAACCTCCCATCTGTCTATACCTTGTCACAACTCCAATTCATTCTTCAAGGCACAACCCAGAGTGATTTGAGAACTATACCCAGAGTTCTATACAATACCCAGTTTCAGAGAGTAAACAATTATATACTTTTTCATTGTTTTTCCATTTAACTTGTTCAAAGAACGTTCATTTCGCAAAATCGAACCAACCACAACCTTCGCCATTAATATCTATTGTAAGCGTGCCGAATCAATAAGTATCACTTTTCCTATGAGCCTCGACCAGAGGGTGGTTGTTACTCACAAACACTCGTCGCTAGCTGTTCCATTGTCTGTTGATTTTCATTCTGCTGCCGATTTCCATTGAGCCATCAGAGTGGAATTTGGAATTATTATTTCTCTGAGCTCATGAAAGTGGTGACATTGGGTGGTTTGCCATTGCTTTTCCACAAAAGCACTTAATTATTGTCTTTCATTCAACCGTGAAGCATGTCTCAAAGGCTTAGTGATGGACCTGGACAAAATTTGATGCAATTTTCATCCAATCGCCATCTTTCATAATAATTCTGGACCGGTATGAGATGGGGTTGTCTGTCATGAATTTATTTGTTGATCGAACGAGTTTTAGGTGTTTTAGAAAATGGCGGGAAACCTTGTACCCACGGCTTTGGTCCTACACAATTTCGTTTAATTTATCTAAAAAACATTCTGTGGACCTGTCGTCTTAATCGCACACCTTGAGCGGACAGCTCAGGGGTACGTTTTCAAGTGCTAAACAAATGTACCGGCCTTACAAGACTTGGGAGCAAATGGTCGCATGGTGCACTCATGCCCCGTTTGCTCCCAGGTCACAGTAAGGCCCTTAATGACCAGCGTCGACCTGGCGCATTTTATTTAGACAGCGCAAAAAATAAGTATTTACAGAAAATCATTTAGAAAAACACGAATAATAGCTACAATCGTTTAAAACGTTCCATCCGTGACTTTGTCCGCTTATTCACTATTCCTGATTTGCCATCAAGGACCTCGATCATTCCCCGGCGTACTAACTTCCGCTTTTGTAAATGAGATTTCAACAGGATTACGACTCAAAGGAAAAAGAACGAGCAGACATTTTGTAGGACGTTACCTCGGACGATCGTTAAGATCGTTACATCTTAATCATAAAAAAATGGTTCTTTGGGTAGTAGCCACAGCACCCGGGAGTACCAGCTCAGCAATGGTTCTTTGTGATCCACTACCCAGCACCCTAGACCAACTCAAATGGGTCTCTGTGTCGCGAGCACATCACCGGAGCCAAAAGGTCTCATCTATATCTTCCTTCTGAGGGCTCTCCTGCACCAATAGTGCGTGGAGAAGCCCAAACACCACTTTCTCCATATACATACAAAATAACTATACAGAGGTTCGTATATCATAATGGACAATCCACAAGAAGCCATGCAATACCTTGGCGATGTCCACTTGATCCACGTACGGTAGCCACCAAGTTGTCGGAGAATGTGTTAAGACTCAGGAGACTCCAATATGACCGAAACAGCTTTATAAAGTAAGGATTTATTATAATTACTAAGTCACTTGTTTCAATTCAATAAAGACTACAATAGCTAAACGGATTGTTAATTCAAGTCGTTGGTTCTTCTTCTTCGGCCGGTCCTCTCTCAGCGCTGTTCACAGGGTTCCGTTCCGTTCCGTAGGTCAGAGCTTCTGGTGACAAGTCTCCTGACTCATAGTTTGCTCTAGTTTATATGGGCCTTGTCGCGCTAATCCTTTCTCCGCAAATGCCCTGAGGTCATGCATGCTCGCCCCACTGGCACCAGCTCGCTCCCCTCCTGCTGCGAGTTCCATTTACCAAACAATAGGGGGGTGCTCCAGCCTGGGGCTGTGACCAGGTGGACATGAGATTACCATGTTCGTGCACATTCTTGGCATTCATTTACGAAATCGTCTATCTGCTTCGTTACCAGTCTTAATCAATGAGTTACCAGTGCCAATCAATAAGTTACACTGAGTTACACTTCCACAGTAACCAATCCAAGGCTACCTCTTTCCATGTTCCTTGTCCCACCAGAGATTCTACCACCAATGTCTGCATCTCTGCTTTCTTCATATTAACTCGGACCTCCAAGTTAAAATATTTGGCCAATATCAAGAGTTCCGATCTTTTTAACGCTTGGAACTGTGCCTCATTAGGGGACGCCACAAACTTTTCTGCGTCAAACACCATGGTGACTATCAGTTAACACCTGTTAACCTTCACACAAAAAATTTCAAATTTTTTTATTTTGAAAAATTTGGGAATGTTAGAAAAATTCCAAATTTGGGAATTTTGGGAATGTTAGGGAATTCTATCCTGGACGAATGTTAGGGAATTTAATCCCGGATGAGCCCCCAATTTCTGTTACATGCTCCTCCCCAAACCCCGGTCACGGTGTACCTCCGAGCCCTGAGAGGAGTCATGGTAGAAAGATGTGTTATTCTGTACGTCAAAGATCAATGGTGAAACCACACCAATTGTTACCAACAATCAAGTATTGTATTAAGATCACACAAGAATAACAGTGCAGTAACAATATTAATCAAAAGTACAATCAATATATATCATTCCTATGATGGTACCATCAGTTTCATAATATATAACTCGCTGTGCTCCAAGTGAGCGAAAAGAACATCCCCCATGTCTCTTTCCTGGCTTCAAGCCAAAGTCGATCCACTCCAGTGATCGTCCGTACGATGTCGTATCGAGACCAGAATCCCATTGGGTTGACAGTTACACTGCCAAAGATGGGCGAAGGTGTCCTTGAGAAGTGACGGGGAAATCACACCTTCAGGTATGGACGTTTGACGGCTCTCAATCGGCGAACCGCAGATTTCCCACTCAAAAGCCACGTTACACACACACACCAAATTAACGTCTGGATGCGGTGAGAATGGTTGAAGCGAAGTGAAAAACCTTGAGCGATGCGCAAAGCGCGCGAGGCAAAATGGCCGACGGCCCGTTCTCGGGGCGTAACGGCACTACGATGATTCTCCTTGGAATCAACCGCAAAACCTGACACGCAGGTTGATCTGTCACAGCGATAACAACTCTGTCTCAGGAATCCCTTTCCTGGGAAACCCAAAGTTCACTCGTGACTCTCGTTCGCCAATCGTTCGCTCCAGACTTCGAAGCAGCTCGGCTTCTTGTCCGACTCACTCGCTCCGCCTTCTCTTCCCTCCTCTTCCTCTTCATCCGGTTCCGGTTTCATTTAAAACATTAACTTTTTTACCTTTTGAAAATAGTAATCTCTATTTCCCTCAAACGACAACAATAATAGTACATGGAATCAAAAATGTTTACAGTGGATGAAAACCACAACAACGGAAGTGACGAATCCGTAACACTTTCCACAACTTTATCCTGTAGGTCTGTTGAAAGCTCCTTGGTGCTCATGGTTGAGTCTTTGCTGTGAAATGCTTTACCCAGCAGAGACAAACTATAGGAACAGCTGATGTTATTCTGAAATAATCAGAATCACCACAATTTAACACAGGTGGAGGCTAATTAACTTGGTGTGTGATTTTGAAGGTGATTAGTTACACCTGAGCTAATTACCTTCGCAAAAGCGGAAGGTTATGTTTTGATCGCTGTGTATTTATTTGTATGTCTGTGTGTGTGTGTGTGTGTATGTTATTCGCATAACTCAAAAAGTATTCAACCGAATTGCATGAAATTTGGTGGGATGATTGGTTATTATACGGGACACATTTGATTAGATTTTGGGAGCAATCGGGTCAAAGGTCAGGGGGGTCACGACCTTGCAAAATGTGCGTTTTTTGTCATAACTCGGTCAATTCTTATCCGATTTGCATGAAATCAGCACCAAACTGTTCACTGTTCTGTTCCCTACACTCCCATGCCAAGTACAGAACAGTAGCTGCGGCGAAGGTATGCGCTCTACCGAGTGCCCGTTCTAGTTTACCATTGCTATTATAAGGGGGGTTGACACTTATCCAACCAATATATTTACCACCGCCACCGAAGGTGGATGGAGGTTATGTTTTCACCCCTGTCTATCTGTCTGTCTGTTTGTTTGTTTGTTTGTCTGTCTGTCTGTCTGTCTGTCTGTTTGTCTCTCTGTCTGTGAACAAGATATCTCAAAAGGTTGTGGACAGATTCGGACGAAATTTGGCAGAGAGGTAGTGTATGTGACACGGACGAAATGATTAGATTTTGGTGAAGATCCGGATTCAGATCCAGCTAGTAGAATTATTTAAGTGATTTGTCACCATTGGGATAGGGCCAAAAACGATATATAGCAGGATATCTCAAAACGTTATGGACAGATTTGTCCGAAACTTGGTGGAGAGGTTGTGTGTCTGACAAGGACTAATCGATTCAATTTTGGTGAATATCTGAATATGGATTCGGATACGATAATTATTTAACTTTTAAGTGATTCTTCATTATTGAGTGACGAGGAAATCATGTGAGGTTTTCCATGTGTGACATTCGCAGATTCGGCATTTACAGTTTTGTCATTGACCACGTGAAAAAACAGTCAGCTGCAGTAAGTTTTTAGCCCAAATCCTTCACAGTCTGGCTGCCGATGGCTGACGGTTGACTGAAGGTGGCACGGGATTTCCGGTTTGGCATTTGCCATTTCCATATTGTCTGTTTGCTCCTCGATTGCCACCCGTGTGTAGCAAGGGTACCTTGCTAGTCATGCTATAAAGAGCAAAAGCCAATGGCTAGTGTCTTAACATTAAATGCTTCTTCAGTATGGTGACCTGAATTACGATATACTCTGTATCTATCTATTTATATATAAACTGAACATCAAAAGAAACTTATCACTATCATTTTTTGAAATGTGCAGCTTTACAAACACGTTTCCTCAATTGTAATGGCTGATTATGTAACGGGAACTTCACTTCAATCACCTGGTTGATCAACAATGGCATGCTTGAGTGGTTCTGTACAGGGATCTTTCCCTTCAAATAATGACCCTCATAATGAAATCCTTCAGTTCTCGTGGTTAGACATTCATTTACTGCTGTCTATAGTCACTCTCGAGGCCTCTGACAGGGAAAACAACAAGAAAATTCAGATGCCACACCTGACATCTGAACAACGTTTCAGGGCAATTGGGATGCTTGAGGCTGGTGTAAGCCAGCAAACAATTGCCCAACGTCTGAGTCCAGATTTTGCCTCCATGCTGCTGATGGGCGTCAACGGGTACGGCACAGAGGTGAGGAAAGGTATGAATCATGCTGTATTCGCCAGATCAATAGTTGGGGAGGACCCAGTGTGATGGTATGGGCCGGCATTTCCACCCGTTTCAGGACACCTCTGGTCGTCATCGAAGGCAATCTCACTAGTCAACGTTATGTCTATTAAGTTTTGAGAGCTCATCTGCTGCCATTTCTCCAGGCTCACCCTGACATCGCAGTTTTCCAGCAGGACAATGCTCGACACCATGCTGCTCGCCTGACCACCAACTTCCTCCAGGAACAGGGTGTTGAAGTGATGCCTTGGATGCCTTATTCCCCTGACCTCAATCCCATTGAGCATTAATGGGATGAGCTTGGTCGACATCTTGCATCGAGGAGATAAACGGCTGTCAATCGGCAAATGCTCATTCAAGGCTTGCAGGAGGAGTGGGACAGACTTCCCCAGGATCCCATCAGACGCCTGGTACAGAGCATGCGTCAGAGGTGTACAGCCTGCATCACAGCTCAGGGAGGACACACACACACACACACACACACACACACGATATTGAGGACTGCTGTCATTCTATCCTTGACTGTTAGTAATATTGTGTCCATTCCTGTGGCATTTTGTTTTGACTTTTTCAGGTGCGTGCCTTTGTGTTGCAGTGCTGAGACTTTTGTTGCACCACCCCTTGTGATGTCCATGCTTTTTGTTTTTTTGTGATTGAGGCAACCTCTTGTTTATTGACATGTGTTTTGTGAAGATACCTGAATTTTACCTGTGTTCAAATATTTTTCATTTTTGCGTGGAGGATTTCATTGGGTGTCCTTCTAAAGATTTGATAAGTTTGTTTTGATGTTGAGTATACAGTCACGTGAAAAAATAAGTACACCCCATGCAAAGTTTTGACTTTTTCAACATATTTCAACATACAGCTATTTGATCTTCATTTCAACAATATTGATAGATCAAGGTGATATAATATAACAAATATCATGAAACATTTACATTTTGTAGTCCATTGTACAATTTAAATAAACATAAATGCAAATTTCGCATGTGGAAAAAGTAAGTACACCCTTGGCTCTAATAGGTGGTATTGCCCCCTTTGGCAGAAACAACCTCAAGTCGGCGTTTCTTATAACTGTCCACCAGTCTCTGACATCAACTGGGAGAAATTTTTCCCCACTCCTCCATGCAGAATTCTTTCAGCTGTGCGATGTTTGAGGGGTTTCTTGCATGCACAGCTCGTTTCAAATCCCCCCACAACTTCTCGATGGGATTTAGATCCGGGCTTTGACTTGGCCATTCCAGAACCCTCCATTTCTTTATTTTCAGCCATTCCTTGGTGGATTTACTGGTATGTTTAGGGTCATTGTCATGTTGCAAGGTCCACCTTCGGTTGAGCTTCAACTCTCCGACAGATGGCCTCACATTATCCTCAAGCACTCTCTGGTACTATGAAGAATTCATAGTGGATTATATGATGGTGAGCTGCCCAGGCTCTGATGCAGCAAAGCTGCCCCAAACCATAATATTTCCACCACCATGCTTTACAGTTGGTATCAGGTTCTTGTGGTCAAATGCTGTCTTTGGTTTTCGCCAAACATGTCTTCTGGTACTGTGGCCAAATAGCTCTACCTTTGACTCATCTGTCCAGAGCACATTGTTCTAGAAGTGCTGGTCTTTGCCTAGGTGTTCATTGGCAAACTTTAGTCTTGCCCTGATGTTCTTTCTGGACAGCAAAGGTTTCCTCCTGGCACACCTCCCATGTAGATCAAATTTGTGCAGCCCCTTTCTAATGGTAGACTCGTGCACTTTGACATCAACAGTGGCAAGAGCTACCTGTAGGTCCCGTGATGACATTCTGGGGTTCTTAGAGACTTCTTTCAGCATCTTGCGGTCTGCTCTCGGGCTGAACTTGCTGGGGCGGCCTGGCCTGAACAAGTTCGCAGTTGTTTGGAATCTTCTCCACTTGTAGATGATCTTCCGGACAGTCGAATGATTGATTTCAAATTGTTTGGAGATCTTTTTTAATCCCTTCCCAGACGCATAGGCATCTATAACCTTCTTTCTGAAGGCCTCAGAGAGCTCTTTTGATTTAGGCATGGTGACGCCGCACACTTCAACAACAAAGAGCAAACCAAACTAAATATCTGAGGTTTAAATAAGACAGGTTCCTCCAAGATCCTCTCTAACGATGTTCTAATCATTTGCACCTGAGCTGGTCCACCTGATTCTAATTTTAGGTATGTGAAGTAGTGATAAATGTAGGGGTGTACTTACATTTTCCACATGCAAAATTTGCATTTATGTTTATTTAAATTGTACAATGGACTACAAAATGTAAATGTTTCATGATATTTGTTATATTATATCACCTTTATCTATCAATATTATTGAAATGAAGATCAAATAGCTGTATGTTGAAATATGTTGGAAAAGTCAAAACTTTACATGGGGTGTGCTTACTTTTTCACGTGACTGTATAAATATATACAGGGTGATTCACATACGACGTACTATTTTGTTTTTGAATAACTCTGTGTTGCGTGAACCGATTTACTTGTAATTTGCAGCACTTATAGACAAATGTTCTCCATTTATTCTGTGAAAATTTCATTAAAAAATAATTGATACAAATTTAGTTATGGGTCTCGATATGGCGGCCGTCATTTTCGATCACTCGGAACATTCTCTGCTTGTATTCGAGCATGGTTTTCTGCCGCATTTCATCAGTGATCTCCCAGAAGGCATTCCTGATGCGGTGCTTGAGTTCCAGCAAGTCTCTTGGTCGAGTCGTGTACACTTTGGACATTGCTTGGCAGCACCCAGCTTACACCAAACTCCGTTCCAAGACGTCGTTTCACTTCGATTAAGCTTTTTGTGGCCTCATACCAGATTGCAGCTTTTGCACGCTCCTGACTGTTGTAACTTGCCATTCTTGCTGATTTTTTCTTTACATTATGCTGCTAAAAAGTCTAAAGCTGACTCTAAGACCTGTTCCATAATTATCAACGTTTAAGAGCAATTTAATCGACATGTTAATCGACATGTCATGTCATGGCAAGAGGTCAGGCTGTTTCCCTTCATCAAAAATGACGGCCGCCATATCGAGACCAATAACTAAATTTGTATCAATTATTTTTAAATGAAATTTTCACATAATAAATGGGGAACATTTGTCTATAAGTGCTGCAAATTACAAGTAAATCGGTTCACGCAACACAGAGTTATTCAAAAACAAAATAGTACGTCGTATGTGAAACACCCTATATATATATATATATATATATATATATATATATATATATATATATATATATATATACATATATATATATATATATATATATATATATATATATATATATATATATAAATAAATATATATATACACACAGATTTGGCATTTAATATGGAATATTAATTTTTTTCTTGACTTGGGTTTACTTTCTAAACTCAGTATATCAGTCTGGTGAGTTTCTTTTACGCTTCGGTGATTTCTTTGTTAACAGAACCATGTCACTGATTGTCTGTCGCAACAATAAGTCAATAACAGGACTATATCACAGGTGGCGTGACAAAATGTACGGACAGGTACATTTGACGATTGGCTTCACAATCGGGTATATAAGGGTTGTTGCGTTCTGTATTCGTAGAAAACAACTGCTGCATGTCTACAAAAGTTATTGCCGCTTCCTCTGGAGATGTTCCGTCAACTCGACAATGCTGTTTGTCATGGAGTGGTGGCTTTACGAAATTCCGGCATGAAACAGCGTGCTATTTCTCGGCAGTATGGCATCACTCAAGGTCAGGTGTCAAAGATCCTGAAACGAAATGCTCAGAAGGTTGTCCCTACTCCAATACCGAGGCCAGCACATCCCCGCAGAACCACAAGGAGGGATGATAGCCAGCTGCACCGGTTAGTCTGCAATGGCCGTACCAAGTCAGCGAATCGGCTTAGGGCTGAGTGGCAGCAACTGACAAATGTGCCTGTATCCAGAAGGCTAGTCAACCAACGACTGTTTCAAGCAGGCTATCGTGCCAGGCGTCCCCTGAGAAAGTCACGCCTGACCAGACAACACCGCCAGCACCGATTGCAGTGGGCCAGAGAGCACTGTCAAAGGCAGCCATGACACTGGAATCACGTGATCTTCAGTGACTAATCTAGATTTCTGGTCTATCGTCAAGATGGCCGCATCCGAGTGCACAGACAAGTGCATGAAGCCTACAACGAAGATTGTGTAGTGCCAAGAGTCCAAGCTGGAGGTGGTGGGGTGACCGTTTGGGCTGCTTTTCATGCAGGTGGCAAAACTGACCTGGTTGTTCTGAATGGAAACCTGAACCAGTTCAAGTACAGGGCCATTCTGGAAGAAACATTGCTGCCATTTGCTCGTGCAGCCTTTCGAGGAAACTTTGTCTTCCAAGATAACAATGCATGGCCTCATCGTGCTCGCATGATCCAACACTTTCTTGCTGACCGTGGTGTAGAGCATATGGAGTGGCCTGCCATGTCCCCGGATATGAATCCGATAGAGAACTTGTGGGCAGAATTAATGCGTCAAATCGATAACTTGGACTAGCAGCCGACCTCTGTGCGTGAATTGCAGCAGGCTATTGTCACTGCATGGCAAGCGATTCCTGTCCAAACCTTTAATTGCGAAATGGGCCCAACCTGGCCGAGGTGGGCCTCGACCGGCCTCACCACCTAGCCTATAACCTTCCCGGGGCCCGTCCCGACATTTTTAGTTCTTTTTGAATGAATTTACTACTATAATTCAGCTCAGTTTTTAATTGTGAAATGGGCCCAACCTGGCCGAGGTGGGCCTCGACCGGCCTCACCACCTATCCTATAACCTTCCCGGGGCCCGTCCCAACATTTTAAGTTCTTTTTGAATGAATTTACTACTATAATTCAGCTTTTACTCGTGGCCGTAGAAGATTGACTACTATAATTCAGCTCAGCTTTTAATTGTGAAATGGGCCCAACCTGGCTGAGGTGGGCCTCGACGTGCCTCGCCACCTAGCCTATAGCCTTCCCAAGGCCCGTCCCGACATTTTTCGTTCTTTTTGAATGGATTTACTACTATAATTCAGCTCAGTTTTTAATTGTGAAATGGGCCCAACCTGGCCGAGGTGGGCCTCGACTGGCTTCACCACCTAGCCTATAACCTTCCCGGGGCCCGTCCCGACATTTTTAGTTCTTTTTGAATGAATTTACTACCATAATTCAGCTTTTACTCGTGGCCGTAGAAGATTGACTACTATAATTCAGCTCAGTTTTTAGTTGTGAAATGGGCCCAACCTGGCCGAGGTGGGCCTCGACCGGCCTCGACACCTAGCCTATAACCTTCCCGGGGCCCGTCCCGACATTTTAAGTTCTTTTTGAATGAATTTACTACTATAATTCAGCTTTTACTCGCGGCCGTAGCTGATTGACGACTATAATTAAGCTCAGCTTTTAATTGCGAAATGGGCCCAGCCCGGCCAAAGCAGCCTGACCGGCCTCGCCACCTCACCTATAACCTTCCCGGGGCCCGTCCCGACATTTTTGGTTCTTTTTTAATGCATTTACTACTATAATTCAGCTTTTACTCACGGCCGTAGAAGATTGACGACTATAATTCAGCTCAGCTTTTAATTGCGAAATGGGCCCAGCCCGGCCGAGGTGGGCCTCAACCGGTCTCGCCACCTAGCCTAAAACCTACCCGGGGCCCGTCCCGACATTTTTTGTGTCAGAGGTTTCCTCCTATCATTCACCTTTCAGGAGATTAGCGCATGCAGACAAACAAACAAACAAACAAACAAAAACTTTCTTTTATATATATAGAAGAAGATAGATAGAAGATAGATAAGGCTAAAAACGATACATAGCACAATATCTCAAAAGGTTATGGACGGATTTGGACGAACCTTGGTGGATCGATTGGATGTGTGACAAGGACGAATCGATTTGATTTTGGTGAAGATCTGAATATGGATTCCGATACGAGAATTATGTAATTATTAAGCGATTTTTCACCATTGAGGGATCAGGCGAAAAGCGATATATAGCAGGATATTTTAAAAGGTTATGGATGACTTATGACTAAACTTGGTGGACGAGTTGGTTAGGTGACAAGAACAAGTGATTAGATTTTGGTTCAGGTCTGAGTCCAGATCTGGCCTATCAGTGGGATACAAAACAAACTGTTCAGCCTGGCGGAGGTGTGCGTTCTACCGATGTGCCGTTCTAGTTCGTTTTGTATTTTATATTAATTTTTCTGAAATTTGTAGAATTTGTTTTTCACTTGGAAGTTATGGGTTACGATGTGTAAATAAAGGTGGAAATGTCTGATGATGATATGCAATTTAATTCCAGGCTATAAGTCAGCAAAAAGTGGAAATTTTGAAAGGGGGTGTAGACTTTCTATACTATCGGCACTGAATATCAGTGTTTGTTCATCACTCTATATATTATTATTATCTCTATATTACGAGACATCAGTGCACATTATTATCTCTTTTTTATGAGCTATTTTATCAGTGTATGGGCACATGAATTACAAGAACATTTTTTGCGACACAGCTGCGCTCCCATCAATGGTGCAACTGGAAGGCACAGGCTGCATATGAAATAACAGTATAAGTCGACAATGAATAAATCAGCACAGTGAATGAAACTTGAACCTTGGGTTCATAGAATCATCAGAAGCCTAGCTATGTGCTCAGATGGGAACACCAAACAGACCAATTTGTATAAGTTGTCCAAATTTCCTACACAAGTGAATCTATTATAAATTGATAATGGTAAACTTCTCATTTTAATGAGTCGATTAACACTGAGAGTTTGTATTCTGTAAGCATAACAATGAAGTTTGCACCCAACAAACTCCCACGTAGAAGGGCCATTTGTCTCATGATTGATAAAGCATAGACAAAGGACAATGACTGAAAGAAAACATTGTCTACCATTAGTCGAGGCCGAGAGAGGAGTCGGCAAAGTTATATCTCATGAGTCACATTCGCAACAATTCACTAAAGGTATCTGCTACACTATCTGCTTATTTGGGGGAAAAAATGATTCTCCAGCTGGATTGTCTGAATTTTCAGGTTTAGCTACAAACCATCAATCGCCCACAATGGAGAATGATCCATAGTATAAGGTTTACAGGCACGAAAATGCTTTCTGTGCCAATTGCAGCCATGACACAAGATAATAATAATAATAATAATTCATTTATTTTGTATAGCGCTTTTCTTGAAGCCCAAAGGCGCTTTGACAGAGTGCAAAACACAATGCATAACAAAACATGAAAACAACAATTGCAAAAAGACAAGAATCAATAGGGAAATATTTAAAGCAAAAGGAGGGAGAAGGAGAAGTGATATTCAGGGGTTAAATGCTGTGGGTTGAATGTTGAATGCAGTGCTGAACAGGTGGGTCTTTTTTTTTTTTTTTTTTTTTTTTTTGTATACAAGATCGAGGCTCGTGAAAGAGCGAACATTAATCACACAGAAAGACAAACCGACACATAAAACATATAACATCGGGAGCGGTAGACAAGATGGGGAGAGAGGGGGAAGGACACAAACACAACATTTGAGAGCAGGGACCGAGAGACATGGAGACATCGAGAGATCTGAGAGAGGGCGAGGGCTTTGGGGGGGGTGGCATGGGAAGGGGGCGGTGGGAGAGGTATAAAACATATGGACACTGCCAGGACTTCCAGGAAAGAAGTTGGAATTTCAAACAAGGTGGATCTGGGGTGAATTAGCGGGGGTAGAAAAGATCAAGGTTTTGGATGGGGGAAGATAAGAGATGGTGGTGAACAGCTGTTTTAAAGACCTGGAGGGAGGAGTGGGATTGAAGGGAGTGAGGGAGTTTGTTCCAGAGGCGGGAGAAAAGAGGAATGAAAGAGTGAAGGTGAGCAGAGAGCCGAGATTTCGGCAGTTTAACCATCAGAGGGTTGCTGGCAGATCTTGTGCGACCTGTAGGAATATTTGGGGGACAGAGCACAGAGAGAGCTGGGGGTGCAAGGCCGGAGAGGAGTCGGTAGAAGACAGAAAGACCACCTACCTGCCTGCGGTGAGTGAGTGAAAGGCCCTCAGAGATAGCTTCATCGTGGGAGATTCCAATAATTCTGAAAGCTTTGGTTTCAACAGCGTGAAGCCGAGCTAGGTGTGAGGCAGGAGCACCGGCCCATAGGGGAGAACAGTATTCCATTGAGCTGCGGATGAAAGCCTTGTATGTGGTGAGGAGCTCAGGTGTGCCGAGGAAGGACTTCGCACGACGGAGGATGCCCAGTCGGCGACTGGCTTTGGAGGCCAGCTTGGAAATGTGGTTTTCCCAAGAAAGATCATGGCAGATAGTGAGACCCAAAATCTTGAGCGACAGAACTTCTTGGAGAGGATTGTTGAGAAAGTAGATGGGAGGGTTGTCCAGTCGATCTTTTCGGAGAGACATAGTAAGAGTGTGAGATTTGTCAGGATTGAAAGACATGTTCCACTTGTTTGACCAGTCTGTGATTTTGTCCAGGTCTTCAGAGAGTGAGGAGGCAGCAGACTGCCGATCTGAGGGAAGAGGAATGGAGCGGCAGAGAGTGGAGTCATCAGCAAAGAGATAGAGAGGATTTTCGAGAGAGTCAGAGAGATCATTGATGAAGACCAGAAAAAGCACGGGGCCCAGAACACTGCCTTGGGGAACTCCAGCCTGAACAGGAAGAGGAGATGAGAGAAACCCATTCAGGGCCACACGTTGACGACGATTAGAGAGGAAGTCCACCAGCCATGCGTGGAGATTTCCATGGATACCAAAGGAGGAGAGTTTGGTGAGCAGAGCGGGGTGCCAGACCGTGTCGAAGGCACGTGATATGTCGAGGGAGACAGCTCTAATTTCCTGTTTGGCATTGAGGACCTCCATCCATTGTTGAGACAGCAGAAGCAGCATGTCCAGAGTAGAGTGACCTGGTCTGAAACCAAATTGATGATCAGAGATCAAGCCATTGGAGAAGAGGAAAGATTTCATATCCGAAGCAATGATGGATTCCATGACATTGCTGATAATTGGGAGAAGGCTGATTGGTCTGTAGTTGCTAGGATCTGTTTTTGCACCTTTTTTGTGCAAAGCGGTGATGTTGGCTGATTTCCAAGCAGATGGCAGTTGACCTTGAGCAAAAGAGAGGGTGAAGAGAACAGAGAGAGGGTGAGATAGAGCAGCAGAGCAGGATTTTAGGACCCGTGGGCTGATGCCGTCGGGTCCAGTTGCAGAATCAGAGACGAGGGTTGACAGAAACTTTTCCACCTTGTCAGGAGGAAAGGACACGGAGTCAAGGAGCAGCAGGGTACGACTGGGTATGGTGGGTACAGAGAGGGATGGGTTTGGGACACAAGATTTAGAGGCAAACACAGAGTTGAGGCATTCAGCTTTTTCACGTGCGGAGTCAGCTGTGTAGCCATTTGAGGTAAGGGAGGGGATGGAGGGGGAACAAACACCAGAAACGGATTTGACCAGACGCCACCAGGATTTGGAAGAGGGAGACAGATAAGAGAGTTCGGTCTTGAGAATGGAGAGATATTGTTTCCTGGCTCTCCTGAGGGTGGACACACACTTGTTTCGGGCTTTGTGAAAGGAAATGAGATTTCCTTCCGTTGGATTTGCTTTCCAGGAGACGAAGGCAAGTTGTTTCTGGGCAACAGCCTCACCACAAGATTCCGTGTACCATGGACGGGAGGAAGGGTATGACAACTGAAGACGAGATGGGATAAATCTGTGCATGAGAGAGAGCAATTTACTTTGGAAGAATTCCCAGGATGAGTTGATGTCAGAGGTGGTAGAGATGGGAGACCAGTCCAGATGATTGATGGCTGCTTGAAGACCATGCCAGTTGGCCTGAGTGAAATGCCAGACTCGTCGACGCTGAGTAGGCTCCCTGAGGATGGTCAGAGAGATGTCCACTTTAACAAGGACATGATCAGATGATCCGATCGGAGCAGAAGAAGAGCAGCAGACATTTTCAGGGAAGTTAGTCATAACCAAGTCCAGAAGAGAAGATGTTCCGTTGACTGAGATCCGGGTCGGGAAATTGACAGATTGTGTCAGTCCCAGTGAGTCGCAGAAGTCCTTTGCTGAGGAGCCATGGCTGGTGAGAGAGGTACCCACACCCAGCCAACTGGCATGATGACAGTTGAAATCACCACATATAAGGAAGAGAGAGTTGGGATGAGTAGATAGAAGTTGGTCCATATCATCAGACAGCGAGATGTAGATGGAGTCATCACTGTTTGGTGGACGGTACAACACACATATGAACAAGAGGTGGGAGCGAAGGGGAAGCCGTAGCCAGAGGTATTCCTGGGGGTGAGGTGGAGAGAGTGCAGTGCAGGGCGAGTGAGGAAGAGAGTTTTTGATAAAGATAGCAACCCCGCCTCCAGGACGAGGCTCAGGTCTATCATACCGGAGGAGGGAGTAGCCCGGGAGAGATACTATGGAATCAGAGACATCATAAAGGAGGAAAGTTTCTGTTAAGCAGATCACGTCTGGTTTGACAGAAGCAACCTGTATGGAGAGATCAGTTAAGTTTGAACGAAGGCCCCGGATGTTTGAGGTCCATACCGTTAATGAAGAGGAAGGGGGAGCATCAGATACAGAACAGGGGGGAGGAGGGGTAGGGTAAGATGTGGAAGAGGTGGAAGAGGTAGGGAGAGCTGTTGAAGGTGTGTCAGAGATTTCAGAATAGCTCGGAGAAAGGGAAGGATGGGGCGGACAAAAGGTTTGATGGTGATTGGGTGAGCCACAATGAGGTGTTATTTGAGGAGGGGGAAGAGCGAGGCAGAAGGTTGGGGGAGATGGAGGTGAGAGTTTGAAGGGGGAAGAAGCGGGGAGGACGCTTTGAGGAGGGGGAGTGAGAGGGGGGAAATTGAGAAGCAATGAGGGTGGGGAGATTTGAAGAGGAGGGGTGAGGGGGGAGTTTGGGAGGGAAGGGACAAGGGGAGGGATTTGAAAGGGATGGGATATGGGGGAGATTTGGAGGGGAGGGGTGAGGCAGGAGTCTAGGAGGGGAGGGGCGAGGGGGCGTCTTGGCGGGGAGGGGTGAGGGGGTAGTTTAGGAGGGAGGGGGCAAGGGGGGAGATTTGAAAGGGATGGGTGATGGGGAAGATTTGGAGGGGAGGGGTGATGGGGAAGATTTGGAGGGGAGGGGTTATGGGGAAGATTTGGAGGGGAGGGGTGAGATTGGATTTTTGAAAGTGTACGATTTATGGGAAACGAACATTTATTGCAAAATGAGTTTCTTGTGACCTTCGAGTTAAAAATACGTTTAAGGACGCTGGATGGAGGATGGAGTGCAGGAGAGTTTAGGGAATGTAGAAAAAAGGCACTATAGGAGATGGATATTTTTTTTGGGATGAATTGATTTGGTGAGCAAGTCGAAAGCAGCCTTTTAAAGAAGAAGAAGAAAAAGGTGTTATAAAATATGACGGAATACATAACTTGAGGGGAAAGTGTAAACATTGAAGGTTAATGAGTGAAAACTATCTGGGGAAATGGGGGAGAAACACGTGGTCGAAGAACGAACGAACGAATAAGAATGAATAAACGAATGAGAACAGAGAAGGAAATGTTTTTTTTTTTTGTTTTTTTTTTTGAGTTGAGATTTACACAAGGAAGTAGGCTATGGGTGAAAAGACTGGGAATACAGAGAACGAAAGTTATTGGATCACAAACGACAGACCGCTGAGAGAAAAACAAAGCCTCAAGGTTGTACAGTGCACACTGTACAAGGCCTCAAGACACGACACGAATTAACACGATTTTCAATACAGGTATGAAAGATTTGCACCGAAAAATCTTCGTCGGGACACAATATACGTACAACACCATAAATAAATACAGTTTTAACGAAAATACAAATGGGAACAATCACTTAACTTCGATTTCAAATGGTTCGCGACGCGGCAAAGGCCTTGCTCGCGACATGGCAAACAGACGATCAATTTATGAAAGATAAACACCGAGAAACAACCAAAGTTGCACACAATAACTTCACACACCGAAAGATAAATACAGTTTCGACAAAATACAATTGTGAACAGACTTAACTTCGAAAAACGTGGAGACCGTGTGGAGCTTCGAAAATCCCTCCCACCGTCTCCGAGATCTCGCGAGACCGAGCGAGACTTGAGTGATGTTTTGAATGTGGTGAGTGAGGAGGAGTCTCTGATGGTGTGAGGTAGTGAGTTCCAGAGGGTGGGAGCAGCGATGGAGAAGGCCCTGTCCCCCCAGGATCTGAATTTGGTCCGGATGGGGGGGGGTCAGGAGGTTGGTACCAGCAGAGCGGAGGTTGCGGGTGGGAGTGTGTCTGGAGAGGAGGTCAGCCAGGTAGGATGGGGCCAGGTTATGGAGGGCTTTGTAGTTCAAGAGGAGGATTTTGTACTGGATTCTCTGGGAGATGGGGAGCCAGTGAAGCTTGTAAAGGACGGGGGTGATGTGGTCACGGGTCCGGGAATGGGTGAGTAGACGGGCAGCGGAGTTCTGAATATATTGGAGTTTATTGGTGATTGTTGAGGGTGAACCATAGAGGAGGCCATTGCAGTCGTCCAGACGGGAGGTGATGAAGGCATGGATGAGGGTTTCTGCAGCCGTGGAGGAGAGGGATGAGCGGAGACGGGCGATGTTTTTCAGGTGAAAGAAGGCTGTCTTTGTGATCTGTTTAGTGTATTTGTCGAAGGAGAGGATTTGGTCAAAGATGACGCCAAGATTCCGGATGAGAGGGGAGGTGGATACTGGGATACCGTCGATGTTGAGGGCAAAATTATGGGTGGATTTTGTGAGCGTTTTTGGGCCAATGATGATTATTTCAGATTTATCACAGTTAAGTTTGAGGAAGTTGATTTGAAGCCAGGATTTTATTTCAGAGATGCAGTTTGTCAGGATAGAGTGGGTGTCGGTGGAGACGGACTTGGTGGAGATGAAAAGCTGGATGTCATCGGCGAAGCAGTGGAATTGGAGACCATGACGGCGGATTAAGTGACCGAGGGGGGACAGGTAAAGGATGAAGAGGAGGGGGCCAAGAACTGAACCTTGGGGGACACCTTGGGGGAGGGGAGCAGTGGGGGATTTGCAGTTATTGATGGAGATGAACTGGCGTCTGTCAGAGAGGTATGATTTAATCCAAGAGAGGGCAGTGCCGGTAACGTTAAAGGTGGATTCAAGTCGGGTGAGGAGGATGGTGTGATCGATGGTGTCAAAGGCAGCGCTGAGGTCGAGGAGGACGAGAATGTTGAGGTTGCCAGCGTCAGAGGAGAGGATCGGTACTCACACAAGTAGCTGATCACACAAGTAGATCAGCTACTTGTGTGATTCCAATCCAGTCCATACTCTTTCCAGAGAATCGGTACTCCTGAAGCCGTTTCTAGGTAGGGAATACAGTGGATGGCTTGTCATTGCCTTTCTCTGAGGGCAAGAATTTGGAATTTGGCCAGAGTCAGCAAACAATGGCCTACTCTTTTGAAAGAAACATAATCGTATCCAACAGCAAATGTTTGTAGACATCCAGTTAAACATCCCTCTGAAGGGCAGCATAATCAATGATGTAACTCCCTGCCTGCGAAGTACCAGGGTCCAGTTTATAGTTGTAGTACGGCAGATAGGTGAAATATTTGGGAGAATTGTGACTTTGATGATACAAGCACGAGAGTTGGCACACAGTTAGAGTATGCCCTAAGGAACATATTTGGCTATTAGGGCCATCACAGATTTGTCCTGTGACAACAATGGCGGCCATTTTTCAAAATTGCCTCCATTGCTTGTTATTTTACATATATATGGTACATTACTGTGTATAAACTGTTGTTGTGGTCATACAAGCTTAACATTTGGCACATAATTAAAGACCCCTAACTATAGGGTTATCATATATTTGGCCTGTGACAACAATGTTTTTAAAATGGCCGCCATTTATATGGTATAATATGGTATATTTGTATAAACTGTTGTTTGAATCATGCAAGCATGGTATTTGGTACACAGTTAAATATTCTGACTATTAGAGTCATCACAGATGTGTCCAATAAAAATGGCGCCCAATTTTTAGTACGGCAGATAGGTGAAATATTTGGGAGAATTGTGCCTTTGATGATACAAGCACGAGAGTTGGCACACCTGAGCTCCTCACCACAAACAAGGCTTTCATCCGCAGCTCAGTGGAATGCTGCTCTCCCCTCTGGGCCAGTGCTCCTGCCTCACACCTAGCTCGTCTTCACGCTGTTGAAACCAAAGCTTTCAGAATCATTGGAATCTCCCGTGATGAAGCTACCTCCGAGGGCTTTTCACTTACTCACCGCAGGCAGGTTGGTGGTCTTTCTGTCTTCTACCGACTCCTCTCCGGCCTTGCTCCTCCAGCTCTCTCTAGGCTCTGTCCCCCAACTATTCCTACAGGTCGCACAAGATCTGCCTGCAACCCTCTTATGGTTAAACTGCCAAAATCAAGACTCTCTGCTCACCTTCACTCCTTCATTCCTCTTTTTCCCACCTCTGGAACAAACTCCTTCACTCTTTTCAATCCCACTCCTCCCTCCAGGTCTTTAAAACAGCTGTTCACCACCATCTCTTATCTTCACCCATCCAAAACCTTGATCTTTTCTACCCCCGCTAATTTCACCCCAAATCCACTTTTTTGAAATACCAACATCTGTCCTGGAAGTCCTTGGTGTCCTTGTGTTTATACTTCTCCCACCCCCCCTTCACCCCCCCTTCCCCTGCCGCCTCCCCCCAAGTCCTCTCCCTCCCACACATTCCCGATGTCCCTGCTCTCAAATGTTGTGTTTATGTGCTTCCCCTTCTCTCCCCATCTTGTCTACCACTCCCCTTTTTATATACTTTGTTTGTCTGTTTGATTTGTTTGTGTGATAAATGTTAGCTCTTTCACGAGCCTCGATTATGTATACAAAAAAACCCAAAAAAACAAACAACAGATTATGCCCTAAGGAAGATATTTGGCTACAGGGCCATCGCAGATTTGTCCTGTGACAACAATGGCGGCCATTTTTCAAAGAACGACAAATCTGTGATGGCCCTCTAGCCAAATATCTTTCTTAGGACAAACTCTGACTGTGTGCCAAATGCCATGCTTGTATCATCAAAGGCACAATTCCTGCACCTATCTGCCATACTATTGAGAATCAAACTCATACTAGACACCTCAAAGGTAAGTGCATTACCTCCCAACGATACTGTCAGCCCACTTGTGTGGTTATAAGCTCAGAACTCTCAATGGCATTATGCAATAATTTTATATTCCGCTATTTTTCCCCCTTTACCTCTCAGCAATGTCCCCGCTCCCCTCCCATCCATTCCGTATTCCCTTCTTCTGGAGTAAAGGGATGGGAGAATAAGCATAGATAATGTACGCAAGCCCTTTCCCACTCTCCTTTGCAACGCGTGCTGTCGTGCTCTTGGACAGCAGTAACATCGATTTTCACTTTGCAGAAATTTCTGCCACTTGACCAACAGGGATGCAGTGTAGAATCCGGAAGGGGGGTGGGAGGGGAGGTCAGGGCTACAGGGAGTTTGTGGGCAGGAGAGGCCATAGGGCATCATTCTGATTCTAACGATTGTGAAACATTGTTAGAAAGCTCCGTGGCATTGCTCCTGTATCAGCTGGTAATCTGCAATGGCAAAACTTTACCAGGTCTTGTCGCCACTCTTGTGGGACTTGCTAAGGTACAGGAATTTGTCAATCCATACATATTTCTCAATCAAGATTTCCAGCTCCTGGGATCTCAAACTATATGCTAACAGGTAGAGAACGGACAATCGGGCGTTGTGTCTTGTTCCTGACTCGTCTTTTGTATTTTGTATTTTGTATATTTATTTTGTATTTTTGTATTTTGTATTTTGTATTTTTTGTATTTTGTATTTTGTATTTTGTATTTTGTATTTTTGTATTTTGTATTTTGTATTTTTTGTATTTTGTATTTTGTATTTTGTATTTTGTATTTTGTATTTTGTATTTTGTATTTTTTGTATTTTTGTATTTTGTATTTTGTATTTTTTTGTATTTTGTATTTTGTATATTTATTTTGTATTTTTGTATTTTGTATTTTTGTATTTTGTATTTTGTATTTTTTGTATTTTGTATTTTGTATTTTGTATTTTGTATTTTTGCATTTTGTATTTTGTATTTTGTATTTTTTGTATTTTGTATTTTGTATTTTGTATTTTTTTGTATTTTGTATTTTGTATTTTGTATTTTGTATTTTTGTATTTTGTATTTTGTATTTTATAATGCACCACCCGACCAATGAATGCTTTGAATGTGAAATAATTAATAATGTACATCTCTCACAGTTAACTTCAATAGGATGTCTATTCAATCTTTGTTGACCTGGTCCCGTTTTTTTTACAGGAGCAGTTCCTCCATCCGTTGGGAAGTTCACTTAAATAATGTATCCCACATCATTCCCCAAAAAACGTGTTTTCCTTCTTTCTCATTGAGATCCTCATTTCATTATATATTTTTTGGGGAAATACGAGAGAGCATGAAGAGGGAATGCTGTAGTAACCAAGAAGCATAGAGGCAGAATGGAAGCGGTCATGGTGGATATTCGTCTTGGTGCCGGAGGCGAGGCTACAACTGCAGATAGGTCATGACCTCACCCGTTGTCCCGGTCACCCACACAACAGCTAATTGTGTTGCCCACAAATTGTGAGGCTCACTTATGGAAGCAGGCACTGTAGAGGATGGAAGAAAAGACAACTGTAGGTATTCTCCAAGCATGGTCTTCCCCGGAGGCTTTTTGTATGCCAGGAAAGGGGTAAAGGCTGAGGGTCAAGCGCTTGGAGTTTTCCCAGGTTCCCCAGCTACTGGGATAGCTTTCATGTGGCAACTTTTGGGTTTCGACGGGGGCATGGTATTGGGTGTCTCGAATCCCAGGTGCTTGGGTGAGTGAATGAGCAACTGTAACATTGATTGAGGAGAAGTAAGATTTCGGAGCTTTTGCAGGTGCTTGGCCACTCTTCGTTGCTGTTATCCTGCTCTATGTGTTGGGCTGTGTCGTTGAACCTGTTTCAGTTGTTGGCCAATATAATTGTCCCACAGGCCGGTCTTCATTTCCATTGTGTGAAACTGAGATGTGCACCTAACAGGTGGTGTGTGTGTGCTCTCTATATTGATAAAGGTTGTTATGAGCCTGTCTTCTTTGCTCTTTGCTTGTCTTCTCTATTCCTAGGCAGTTTATTTAAATTTTGAAACATGGAATTTTCTTCAAATCCATTTTCTTATTGAAGTCTTATTTTTTTATTACTAAGCTCTTTGTTCATGTGTTACCCACTTATATACGAGAGTGGTTCAATGTTTATCTGGACTTTTTATAATAGGACTTGTGAAAAGTTTGAAGCTGAAAGATTTTGCATTGATTAATTAATTGTTCTCCCCGAGCAAGTTTACACAACCTCACCATTGGTCAAAGCATTCTGGGTAAAACCAAGATTGTGGTCAACATATTCATGTGTGCTGTGTTGTGATACCATCGAGTTCCTTATAAAGGGGAATGGCAAACCAGGTGAAATTGACAGCAGACTCCTTGGCGATGCACGTCTTTCAGATTTTGTGACCAATCTTGCGCATTTTCAGGTACACCGAACTGCTGTCTCGAACAAACATTAAATGGGTTTACGGGTTGATGCTGAAGAATTACCAGATTACTATACCTGATATTGCAGAATAATTTGATGTCATTGTTGGAAGTGTGGAAACAAAAAATAATTAAAAATGAAAAGCTACAATGTCTTGAGTAAACTAGAACGGGCACTCGGTAGAGCGCATACCTTCGCCGCAGCTACTGTTCTGTACTTGGCATGGGAGTGTAGGGAACAGAACAGTGAACAGTTTGGTGCTGATTTCATGCAAATCGGATAAGAATTGACCGAGTTATGACAAAAAACGCACATTTTGCAAGGTCGTGACCCCCCTGACCTTTGACCCCCAACCGCTAACAAGGGTAATGTCTTCACTGGGTCATGTCGTATATCACAAGATCGGGCATTGAATTCTGAACATTTTGGCATTAGTTGCATGCCAATTGGATAAAAATTGACCGCGCTATGGTAAAAATACGATTTTGACCTTTTCGTGACCTTGACCTTGACCTTTGACCCGATTGCTCCCAAAATCTAATCAAATGTGTCCCGTATAATAACCAATCATCCCACCAAATTTCATGCAATTCGGTTGAATACTTTTTGAGTTATGCGAATAACATACACACACACACACACACACACACAGACATACAAATAAATACACAGCGATCAAAACATAACCTTCCGCTTTTGCGAAGGTAATAAGTATTCAACCCCTTTGCTATGACACTTCAAATTGAGCTCACGTGCATCCAATTTCCTCTAATGATCCTTGAGATGTCTCTACAATTTGATTGGAGACCACCTGTGGCCAATTCAATTGATTGGGCATGATTTCGAAAGAAACACACCTTTCTATAGATAGAAGGTCCCACTGCATGTCAGAGCAGAAACTCTACCATGAAGTCCAATGAACTGTCCGTAGAACTCAAAGATAGAATTGTGATGAGGCATACATCTGGGGAAGGGTATAAAACAATTTTTAGAGTGCTGAAAGTTCCCAAGAGCACAGTGAGCTCCATCATTATGAAATGGAAATGGCAAGAATATGGAACTATCCAGACTCTTCTTAGAGTTGGCCATGCGACCAAACTGACTAAGTTTACGAATTATGAAGATGACTTGGACAGCTTTGTGTCCTTCTGAGTGATTTCTCCACTGGTGGGATCAAGAAAGTCAGCATTATTGCACGTGCAGTTAAGTCACGCCCTGAGACAGGATACTTGGCCATTGTCTGCATATTGCTCTTCTCGCTTCATCCATAACAAGTTACTGTCAGAGTATTATACATTGAGGGTTTCCCACGTTGAACAATTCCAATTTTCATATCAATTAAATGATTAGTCCAAAAACTCCATTGCCATAACGTTTCCACCTGATTGCTGAACCTGGGATCTTTTTTGGAACCAAGAATGTTTCACTCCATGGTAGCTTGCTTTGTTTCTGATGTGAAATGATAGACCCAGGCATAGGCGTCTGGATGGGGGATGGGAGACATGTCCCCACCCCACACTTTTTAACTATGGGGAATAACATGTCGATTGGCTCGCCCACATTTTTGCTTGAATATGACTTAAAATGCGTTGCTCTGTACAATCCACACAGGCCCGGATGCGGTATGTTCCCCAAATGCATCATCAAATTATGTATAGATCAATATCAACTTTCCCCAAAGAAGCTATCTCTTAAATCAAGACTGCGCTGGTGGGCAGTATTTAATAAAAGACCGGCATCGTCTTGTGCATGCGATGGATTTCATTAGTTGGGGTAAGCGTGTACTGCATGGTGCGCATGCACTGAAAATGTATCATGCGTGCATGAGTACTGATACGGATAGACATTTCTACTGAAGTACTGTTTTTCAGCAAGTTTTCTTCCAAAGGAGCCTCTTTGCTCGCCTATAGCAGAATTTTCAGGTGCCCTCAATAACCCTGTGTAAAGGGTCCTCAAACGGTGGAACGTGGTCCACATCCAGACCACAGGCATCATCAGTCCGGACCTCGAGCGAGTCAGAATTCTCCGTGACAGGATGATTATCCATTCAGAACATCTTGATAAATGATAAACGATGGAAGTGATTGATGCAGGAGGTGATTAACGTTTAAATTTATATCTATTTAACAAGGAAATCCAAAGCAGGAGGAGGCCATTCGGCCCATCAGGCCTGCACTATGCCAACACCAAGGGTGTGTTCCGTTAGCAAGCAGCTTTATATCGCTTGTCAAGCAGCTTGCTTGATTCAAAACGCCCAAACAAGCACTCCGATGCAACGGAGTGCTCTGCACTGCTTAACAATATGACGGTATCCATGTAAACAATGCTATTGTGGTACTCGGGAAAATGCTGTCCTGGCCATTGTTTTCAGTTTTACTGGATCCTCTTGTGACAATGTCTCCAAACAATTTTTTTGTGTTAGCAGTGGCTACAGAGTGCGAGGAAGAGGGAAAGAAAGGTAAAGAAATAAGGAGTGAGAAGGAGCCCCCTGCCAAGCTTATATATGGACCCTACCACTGTGCATTGTTTTTAGGGGGGGAGGGGAGATGGTTCATGTTCGTAGATTTTCAAGTGTTCGGATGAAAAGTTTAAATCTCGTTTTTGAGCTCGATAATAAACTTCGACACCAAGAAAAAGCTCCATAAAGCGCCCCCTTATATTCGTTGAATTATTTCAAAGAAACGTGGCAAAGGCGGTCGGTTTAAATCAGTGGTTCTCAAACTTTTTTGGACTACCGCCCCCTTCTGCCCTCTTGGACCGGCCCAATGCCCCCCTTGTCCTTTCGTTCGTGGTCGGACACCCAGAATTTATGTAGATAGGAAGCAAAAATAACAGAAGCCAAATATTTTCTGAATAATATTTTACTTTATTTTACTTTACTTTTTATTTTATTTTGCACGACCTACAATGTTTCAGCAGAACAGGTCCAGGTGAGGCAAACTGGGAATCTGTTATCACAGGCCCAAATACCGTTAGTGTGAAGGGTGGGCCTGGTGACTCGCTGCGAGATTACGAACGTCTGGCTCCATCTCAGTAAGGTAGAGATGCAGAACGCCCCTCTTGGTAATGTCAAGGCGGTTTCGATACTTGGTCAGCAGCACCATCATGGCGCTGAACCCTCTTTCAACGAGGTATGATGTGGGGAACGCCATCAGCAGCAGTTCTGCCTCTGCCCACATTGCGGGGTATCCGCTCCGCTCCAGAATCCAGAATTTGCCGTATTCATGCTGCGAGAATCTTGCCTTCGCCTCATCATCATTGTGGAGGTTGATAATTTCGTCCTGTAATTCGCGCTTCACATCTTGAATGTCACATTTGAATGGGTTGATCACCCATGCTGGCACCGACAGTTCTAGCATGTCTCTGAAATGCTGTTCCATATCTCCACGAATCTTCTCAAGGTGATTGCAATAAACGAGCAGCTCTTCATCAGAAACAGCAGCTTCCTTTGCCAACTGGGGAAAGTGGTACATATCTCTGTGGCCGAGGGTTTCTCTGTGCAGAGTCGCCTTGGTTATGAACGCGCCAATCACTTTCTTTACTTTAATCAGCGTCATATGGTCACCCTGGAGTTGTTTATTGACATCATTCAGTATACTGAATATGTCCGTGAGGTAAGCCACATCATGCTCAATCACATTCACTTTCTCCGATAGCTCCGTATCAATTTCCGACAGAAACTCGACCACTGTTGAGAAGAGGGCATGGAAACGGGTCAAACAAGTGCCTTTGGACAACCATCGAACTTCGGTATGCAACAGGAGCCGCTCGAATGCCTCATCGTTCTCCTGGCAAAGCTGACGAAACAGCCGATCATGCAGACACGACACCTTGATTTTATTCACTGATTTGATTACTGTTTGGAGTGATGTATGAAGTCTGGTGCTGAGAGCTTTTGCTACAAGATGCTGGCGGTGCACGACACAGTGAATGGCGAACACGGACGGTACCTGGTTCTTCAGAAGCGCAATAAAACCACGCTGGCGACCAACCATCGCTGGTGCCCCATCCGTCGCGCAAGCGAGAATGTTCTCCATCGGTATGTTTTTATCAGTAAAGTACTTCTCCAACATTTGGAAGATGGAAGAACCCTTCGTATCGGTCTGGAGAGAGCGGGCAAACAACATTTCTTCCACCATTTCCTGATCACGGATGAAGCGAACGTAGCAGAGTAACAGAGCTTCACTGTCACGCAAAGTGGACTCATCCAGGTGGATGGCGAAGTGTGTGCTTCTCAGCTCACTACACAGCTTATCTTCTACATCTGATGACATTTCATCAATCCGCCTGGCCACAGAATCATTGCTGAGCGCAATCGACGAGAGAACTGGATTCGGATCCTGGCCCATAATGGTTTTTATCACTTCCCCAACAGCTGGTTTGATCAACTGTTCGCCGATTGAATACGGTTTTCCAGATCTGGCGATGAGCAATGACAGCTTATACGACGCTTCCAGTCCTTTATCCACGAGCTTTTGGCTGGCTTTGGACATCGTCGTTACCGTGGATCGCTTCTCAAATTTCTCTTTCAGCGATTGGAAATAGCTGACCTCTGCGCGAGCCTTATCACTGTGCTTTTTACTCAGGTGCTCGCTCAGTCGAGATGGTTTCATTGCTTCATTGGACAGCGTGATACCACACAACAAACACATCGGTAACTGTTTGTTCGTCGGAGATGGAATGAATCCATACTTGATGTATTCAACGGAATACTGACGACACTTTTTCTTTGAGGCCGACATCTTGAAGCCAACCAGACGTGAAGCTTTTTTGAATAACGAAATCATGTTTGTTGCGTGAGCATGTATGGACAAGAAAATACCTACACGACATCAGCGAATATGTTATCATAAAAACCATGCGAAGGGAGAAAGAATGTGGTCGTTGATTGGATGGCCAATTTGCCGAATGGCGTCGGGTAACCTGTTCAGACTGCAGGAAGCCCAATGAGCGCTCCAAATCGCCGCTGCTCCTCTAAATCGCCAGTGCCCCTCAAATCATTGCCAGCACCCCCCTACCGCCCATGGACTCTCGAGTGCCCCAAGTTCCCAGCGCCCACTGGGGGGCGGTAGGGACCACTTTGAGAACCTATAGTTTAAATGCCCCGAATGCACCACAGCAAAGAGCGTCTAGAATCAACAATTTGCAGGGCCTAGACTTGTCCGGTCATCACTATTGGCTTCATGATTTGAACTTGCAATGTCTCACCCTCCCCCACTTTTATGTAGCGTTTGATGCCCATGGACCCTGTTCTCATCACATTTCACAATCATCTTCAAGAAATCATATCCCACCCCTTCATACACGAAGTGCCTTTTGCTCTATTGAATTTTGAGTGAGAATGGACAATTCTGGCATACAAAGTCCTTCCGTGGCACAACGGAGCTCTTATCCACCTACAATATAAGGCTTTCATGCACAGCTTGATGGAGTACTGCTCTTCCCTCAAGGCTGGTGCTCCTGCCTCACATCTTGCTCAGCTTGACGCCGTTGAAACCAAGGCCTTCAAGATCATTGGAATGCCTCACGATGAAGCTGAGTCAATGGGCCTATCGCTTTGCTTTCACCGATAGGTCGATGGTCTCTCTGTCTTCTTCCACCTCATTTCTGGTCTTGCACCCTCTGCCCTGTCCATGCCCCCCCCGCCCCCAAGAAGCCCCTCCTAGTGAAAGTGCCTAAATCTAGAACCACTGCTCACCTCCACTCATTTATTCCTCTCTTTTCCCACCTGTGGAACCACCTTCCACACATTATTCAATCCAATTATTCCCTACAAGTCTTCAAGACAGCTGTTCACCACCATGTTCACCACCCCCATCCAACGCCATTATCTTTTCTACACCCGTTAAACTACCCCCACCCTTCTCAAAAGTTTGCTTATGTATCCATTTTGTCCACCCCTTGCGTTCTCCCTTACCCACTCACCTGCATCCCTTGTTTGTCTGTCTCCATCTACCTTCTCTTTCTCCCTCCGCCATGCCGTTGGCATTTGCCCTTTCTCCTGCTGTTCCCTTTGTTTTGTTGTGTCCAGATATGTTCTGCGTTCTACATCTTCCATGAGCCTCGACCATGTGAATGAATAAATGAATGATCGTTTCAAGGCCATTTTCCCCGCTAGAGCCGGGGTTAGCCTTGCGGGCCCCATGACAATCATGTCTCCCTGTTTGAGGCAATGTTTTTATGGCCGGATGCCCTTCCTGACGCCAACCCTTAGTCGCCTCTTTGATGTGCAGGGACACAGTGTACCTATTCTAAACCGGGGTACACACCGGGATCATTCATCCCAGAAAGCTGGTACTCAATTTGCCGACCTCGGAAGGATGACAGGCTGAGTCAGCTGATGACAGGCTGATGACAACCCCCCTGGCGTTAATTCAGCGATCGACCAGGATTCGAACCCAGGACCCTAGGATCCCAAGCCGGCACCCTAACCGCTAAGCCAACACCAGGGTTAGACGGTATACCAGGGTATATACTGTATACCAGACTGTATACCAACACCAGGGTCGACTATCTATCTATAATTCCAGTAATCTCTGTCTGTACGTTTGTTTGTCTGTGACCGCTGTTTCTCGACAACCACGGGTCCGATATACTTTTAACTTGCCAGGTATATTGCTGGGGACCCGAGGATGTGCCTTTTCAAGGTTTCATATTAATCGGACAATTACTTACCGAGCTATGTCCAAAAAACGATTCAACCAATCAGAGAGCAGCGAACGATCGCGTGTGCCTGCGTTGCGAATGGACCAAACCATTCCATGTAAATAGAGGGGGGGGGTTCTGTGGTCGTTGCGAATGGACGAAACCATTTCATGTAAATAGAGGGGGGGGATTGTCACTGTACTCGCAAGCCGTTCGCCGTTCGCTTTGGCGTTGCGAATGGACCAAACCATTTCATGTAAATAGAGGGGGGGGGATATAATTTTAGATAGATATATAGTACGGGCATATATATAGTACGGGCATGCCCTAGTGTATACAAACGAAATTGTTTCTTCACTTCCAACAGCGGTATCTAATTATTCTATAGTATCCACCAGTTCTTCAAAATGAGCCCTCAATGGATCTAGTATTTGAATGAGTGATGGCAGTTGGTTGAATGTAAGAGTGCTCAAGATCGTTTGCCAATCACTCATGCCCATGTCTGAAATGTCTGCACCTTCTCAACATCTACACATGTGCCAACAAATCGTGCAGGCAATCTTCTGTGAATTTCAATTTGTTTGATCTTCTCCTTTCTAAGGAACTCAACGGTACACCTCTGGTCTACAGTGCATGTGACTGTTCGCTGCCATCTTGATGTTGCCCCTAATGCTTTGACCAACATCGATGGCATGTTCTCTAAAACTTGCTCACTGAAGACCTCACACAAGAGATTTCAGCACTGAACTATTTCTATATGTGTAAAAACGTGAACCGTGTGTGTGTGTGTGTGTGTGTGTGTTCGTGTGTGTGTGTGTGTTCGTGTGTGTATGTCTTTGTGCGTGTGTATGTGGTGTGTGTGTGTGTGTGTGTGTGTGTGTGTGGTGTGTGTGTATATGTGCGTATGTATGTACGTGTGTGTGTATGTATGTATGTGTGTTTGTGTGTGTGTGTGTGTGTGTGTGTGGGGGGGGGGGGGGGTGGGTGTATATATGTGTATGTATATATGTGTGTGTGTGTGTGTGTGTGTGTGTATGTATATGTGTATGTATATTTGTGTGTGTGTGTTTGTGTGTATGTGTGTGTGTGTGTGTGTATGTATGTGTGTGTGTGTATATGTGTGTATATATGTGTGTGTGTGTTTGTGTGTGACGTGTGTATGTATGTGTGTATGTGTCTTTGTGTGTGTGTGTGTATGTGTGTATATGTGTGTGTTTGTGTGGGGGGTGGGGGATGTTTATGCGTGTGTCTTTGTGTGTATGTTGGTGTGGTCAGGGGTGTGTATTTACGTGTGTGTATTTGTGTGTATTTACGTGTGTGTATTTACGTGTGTCTTTGTGTGTATTTACGTGTGTGTGTTTGTGTGTATTTACGTGTGTGTCTTTGTGTGTATTTACGTGTGTGTCTTTGTGTGTATTTACGTGTGTGTCTTTGTGTGTATTTACGTGTGTCTTTGTGTGTATTTACGTGTGTCTTTGTGTGTATTTACGTGTGTGTCTTTGTGTGTATGTTGGTGTGGTCAGGGGTGTGTATTTACGTGTGTGTATTTGTGTGTATTTACGTGTGTGTCTTTGTGTGTATTTACGTGTGTGTCTTTGTGTGTATTTACGTGTGTGTATTTGTGTGTATTTACGTGTGTGTATTTGTGTGTATTTACGTGTGTGTCTTTGTGTGTATTTACGTGTGTGTCTTTGTGTGTATTTACGTGTGTGTCTTTGTGTGTATTTACGTGTGTGTATTTGTGTGTATTTACGTGTGTGTCTTTGTGTGTATTTACGTGTGTGTCTTTGTGTGTATTTACGTGTGTGTCTTTGTGTGTATTTTTGGTGTGTGTTTTTCCTTGATATAATATCCGTGGGGTTTTTTTCCTGCCACTATCAAAGGGCCAAGAATTAAAAACATGACAAGAAATATTATTTATTTTCTGAAGATACGGTCCTGTCATCAGCATGTATGTAATTGGTTAATTGATTGCTTCGGCCGCATCTCATGAATATTGGAAAGATTCTCATTAAAGCAACATTAAACCTGCTCAACACAACAGTGGGGAAATTAATATCATTCAGCCGGTTGTACAATTTGTTCATCATCCTTGAGCAACACCTCATGAACAGAGCAAATGTGGCTTTCCAGGCTGAGACCTTCAATGTAGGTTCCTTTGATCCACCGAAGATGGATGTGACTGTGGTTTTTGTCGCCTTATAGACAGACGTCTGGGACAATGACCAGTGGGTGTTCACTTCCACCAGAACCCGAGACACCGGTCAACCGTTCAATTGGCGGCAAGATGGTGATTTCAGTGCGGGGTCATGCATTGCTCATGCCACTTGGTAGGTCAACTTCGTGGCTTTACACTCAAGAAATTCTCGCCAAAAGGTCTTGGTTTTTTATGCTGGGTCTGATTTCAATTGGGTCCTTTTAAAATGATATTTTACGAGCCCCTGAAGGTTGTTGCCCGTTTTAGTCTTTTAATTTAGCTTAATCACCCTCCTGCTGAGCCGCCATTTTAATACGACCCTGCAATGAATGAAGGGGAAGGCAAGAGTGTTTTCGACCTCTGCGGATGGCGAAGTTATCTATCTGCCTGTGGACGTTTTTAACTCCTCTTGGTGACTTTGAGAAGTCAATGCTGGTGCTCACACGACTTACATTTAAACCAACGTCCGAACTGCACAGTCGACCGAACGACAACTTGGAAGTCGCCATTCCATATCAGACCTGTGAGCGTAGTAAACTCTAAGCCAATTGAGATAGTTCTCCAGATGTCTCACTTCGTTTACTCGTGGGGAAAAAATATATATTCGGTTCCTGTTTCCTCCATACTCTGCATTTCGGATGCTTAAGGACATAGTTGGCCGCATCTCCCAGGTTTGGTGGAGAAAGCCGAGGAAGGCCGAAGCGACAGCCGTCGCAATTCGGGCCTCGGCATGGAATGGGACGCGGAATGAAGTGCAGGCTCCGTGGCCCGCGTGCCCTCAATAACCCTCTCAAGGAGTAATAGATTTCCATCAGGCAGCGGCAAGTCCCAGGGGCTGTTGGCAGCAGTAGGGGAGAGGGAGGACAGAGATGGTGACGGACAAGCAGGGGGGTGGTGAGGAGCCGCTGTGCTCGTTCTTGTAAAGGTGTTCGCTTCGCATTTTCCCTTTCTCGCTGCCTTTAACACTCCCCTAGACATGTGTGCAGTGATGAGCCCTTTTTGGTCTTTCAGGAAATGTCACAGGAACTCCATCAATCCATCCTGGCATCGACGCTTGGAAAGGTCCTGTGTTCCCTTGGTGTCTAACACTGTATGCGCACACCTTTGATTCAGACCATATACGAAAAGCAATCATTCGAGATTCAATTAAAGGTTTTCAGTGGTAAAATCTTTCCCTCTGTATGTTTGTGACTGTCGTGGTAAATCATGGTTTGTGTGGATGAAGCTTTGGAAAGAAAACTACTTTTGACAACTCCCTGTCGTGAATGACATAGTGGGCAGAAACGCGGGTTCTTTCTGGAACGAAACGACCTGCTTTTAGCAACCGCAACCGCCGCAGTGTTCATTTGTAACTTCAATGTAAAGGCATTTGCTAAGTCTAGAACGTTCAACTCCAAAAAGGTGATTTGTCTAAAACTAGAAAAGCATCTCAAACAAGTCATTGCGACTGGACATTGAGCTCTGATGTAAAAAGGAAAGGACAGCATTGCCAATCAGGTGTCATTACTTAGTGACTTTACAAGCATCGTGCAAATTGCTACTTTTACAGGTGTGTGTGTGTGTGTGTGTGTGTGTGTGTGTGTGTGTGTGTGTGTGTGTGTGTGTGTGTGTGTGTGTGTGTGTGTGTGTGTGTGCGTTTGTGTGTGTGTTGGTTATTATCTCCATATGCGGGTTTCAGAATGTCGAGCGGAGCAATTCCAGGTCACAAAATATCCACCTCTGTGTGTGTGTGTGTGTATGTATATGAATATATATATATACAGACTTGGCATTTAATATGGCATATTTTTTTGTGGGGGTGAACTTACTTTTCAAGATGACTTAGAACCAAAAGTTCATTGGAATTATGTTGAAATTATTCTAGATTTTGTTAATGTGACCTATTAAAGAAACAAAAACCACATTTGACATTTCGAAGCAAATAAATTGATCCTTGAAAGTGATGTAAACTGATATCGAACTCAATTCACGGACAGTACTGTGTTAAACTTCTGTACGTTTTCCAGAAGTATCTCTTTATTTTGCACATTAGCCAAAAAAAAATTCAACAAAAACAAAAGCTAAATTATGACTGGGATTACGGACAGTAAAATTACAGTTCAGTACTTCGTGTAACCCCCACGAGCATTCAGGAGAGCACGTACATGTCGAGGCATGCTGTTCACGAGATTTGCCAAGGTTTGGACAGGAATCGCTTGCCATGCAGTGACAATAGTCTGCTGCAATTCACGCACAGAGGTCGGCTGCTGGTCCAAGTTGTCGATTTGACGCGTTAATTCTGCCCACAAGTTCTCTATCGGATTCATATCCGGGGACATGGCAAGCCACTCCATATGCTCTACACCACGGTCAGCAAGAAAGTGTTGGATCATGCGAGCACGATGAGGCCATGCATTGTCATCTTGGAAGACAAAGTTTCCTCGAAAGGCTGCACGAGCAAATGGAAGGAATGTTTCTTCCAGAATGACCCTGTACTTGAACTGGTTCAGGTTTCCATTCAGAACAACCAGGTCAGTTTTGCCCCCTGCATGAAAAGCAGCCCAAAAGGTCACCCCACCACCTCCAGCTTGGACTCTTGGCACTATACAATCTTCGTTGTGGGCTTCATGCACTTGTCTGCGCACTCGGACGCGGCCATCTTGACGATAGACCATTGATCTAGACTCGTCACTGAAGGTCATGTGATTCCAGTGTCCTGGCTGCCATTGACGGTGCTCTCTGGCCCACTGCAATCGGTGCTGGCTGTGTTGTCTGGTCAGGCGTGGCTTTCTCAGGGGACGCCTGTTACGATAGCCTGCTTGAACCAGTCGTTGGTTGACTAGCCTTCTGGATACAGGCACATTTGTCAGTTGCTGCCACTCAGCCCTAAGCCGATTAGCTGACTTGGTATGGCCATTGCAGACTAACCGGTGCAGCTGGCGATCATCTCTCCTTGTGGTTCTGCGTGGACGTCTTGGCCTCGGTATTGGAGTAGGGACACCCCTCTGAGCATTTCGTTTCAGGATCTTTGACACCTGACCTTGAGTGATGCCATACTGCCGAGCAATAGCACGCTGTTTCATGCCAGAATTTCGTAAAGCCACCACTCCATGACAAACAGCATTGTCAAGTTGACGGACCATCTCCAGAGGAAGCGGCAATAACTTTTGTAGACGTGCAGCAGTTGTTTTCCACTAATACAGAACGCAACAACCCTTATATACCCGATTGTGAAGCCAATCGTCAAATGTACCTGTCCTTACATTTTGTCACGCCACCTGTGATATAATCCTGTTATTGACTTCTTGCTGCGAAAGACAGTCAGTGACATGGTTCTTTCAACAAAGACATCACCGAAGGGTAAAAGAAACTCACCAGATTGATATACTGAGTTAAGAAAGTAAACCCAAGTCAAGAAAAAAAATATATTCCATATTAAATGCCAAGTCTGTATATATATATATATATATATATATATATATATATATATATATATATATATATATATATATATATATATATATATATATATATATATATATATATATATATATATATATATATACATATATATATACATATATATATACATATATATATATATATATATATATATATATATATATATATATATATATATATATATATACATATACAGTATATATATATATATATATATATATATATATATATATATACATATATATATATATATATATATATATATACATATATATATATATATATATATACAGACTTGGCATTTAATATGGAATATATATTTTTTCTTGACTTGGGTTTCCTTTCTGACCTCAGTATATCAATCTGGTGAATTTCTTTTACGCTTTGGTGATTTCTTTGTTAAAAGAACCATGTCACTGATTGTCTGTCGCAGCAAGAAGTCAAAAACAGGATTATATCGCAGGTGGCATGACAAAATGTACGGACAGGTACATTTGACGATTGGCTTCACAATCAGGTATATAAGGTTGTTGCGTTCTGTATTAGTGGAAAACAACTGCTGCACGTCACCAAAAGTTATTGCCGCTTCCTCTGGGGATGGTCCGTCAACTCGACAATGCTGTTTGTCATGGAGTGGTGGCTTTACGAAATTCCGGCATGAAACAGCGTGCTATTGCTCGGCAGTATGGCATCACTCAAGGTCAGGTGTCAAAGATCCCGAAACGAAATGCTCAGAGGGGTGTCCCTACTCCAATATCGAGACCAGGACGTCCCTGCAGAACCACAAGGAGGGATGATCGCCAGCTGCACCGGTTAGTCCGCAATGGCCATACCAAGTCAGCTAATCGGCTTAGGCCTGAGTGGCAGCAACTGACAAATGTGCCTGTATCCAGAAGGCTAGTCAACCAACGACTGGTTCAAGCAGGCTATCGTGCCAGGCATCCCCTGAGAAAGCCACGCCTGACAAGACAACACCGCCAGCGCCGATTGCAGTGGGCCAGAGAGCACCGCCAATGGCAGCCAGGACACTGGAATCACATGATCTTCAGTGACGAGTCTTGATTTCTGGTCTATCGTCAAGATGGCCATGTCCGAGTGCGCAGACAAGTGAATGAAGCCTACGACGAAGATTGTGCAGTGCCAAGAGTCCAAGCTGGAGGTGGTGGGGTGACCGTTTGGGCTGCTTTTCATGCAGGGGGCAAAACTGACCTGGTTGTTCTGAATGGAAACCTGAACCAGTTCAAGTCCAGGGCCATTCTGGAAGAAACATTGCTTCCATTTGCTCGTGCAGCCTTTTGAGGAAACTTTGTCTTCCAAGATGACAATGCATGGCCTCATCGTGCTCGCATGATCCAACACTTTCTTGCTGACCGTGGTGTAGAGCATATGGAGTGGCCTGCCATGTCCCCGGATATGAATCCGTTAGAGAACTTGTGGGCATAATTAACTCGTCAAATCGACAACTTGGACCAGCAGGCTGCCTCTATGCGTGAATTGCAGCAGACTATTGTCACTGCATGGCAAGCGATTCCTGTCCAAACCTTGGCAAATCTCGTGAACAGCATGCCTCAACGTGTACGTGCTCTCCTGAATGCTCGTGGGGGTTGCACGACGTACTGAACTGTAATTTTACTGTCCGTCATCCCAGTCGTAATTTAACTTTTGTTTTTGTTAAAAAAATTTTTGGCTAATGTGCAAAATAAAGAAATACTTCTGGAAAACGTACAGACGTTTAACACAGTACTGTCCATGAATTGAGTTCAATATCAGTTTACATCACTTTCAAGGATCAATTTATTTGCTTGGAAATGTCAAATGTGGTTTTTGTTTCTTTTAAAGGTCACATTAACAAAATCTAGAATAATTTCAACATAATTCCAATGAACTTTTGGTTCTAAGTCATCTTGAAAAGTAAGTTCACCCCCACAAAAAAAATATTCCATATTAAATGTAGTCTGTATATATATATATATATATATATATATATATATATATATATATATATATATATATATATATATATATATATATATATATATATATATATATATATATACACAGTGGAACCTTGACTTACGATTTTAATTCGTTCTGTGACCGAGCTCGTAACTCAAATTGCTCGTTTCTCAAATCAAATTTCCCCATTAAAATGCATTGAAATGCTATTAATCCGTTCCAGCCCGCCAAAAACCACACCAATTTTTTTTAAAATATACAGTATATATAAAAAATATCTCGCGCTTTATATTTCACCTGTATGCAGCATACAAGTTGGCAGGATGGCCTGGACTGGAGGTACGCACACTTGACTCTAAAGTCTAAACTGTTCAGCCTGGGTTTGAATCCCGACCCAGCTATAACCTGTCATGGGTGAATCACAGGCAGGGTGATTCATCAATGTGTGTACCGCTAAACTGGGCGCCCCGTTTGCGTCCCATTAGTTGTTGGATGTTAAGGATCTCACCGTGTTTTCCACAAAGAGAAGGCGAGCTATCGCCGGCACTCTGAACAAGTTGTGGCCTGGCATGGCATGAACATGAAAACATGAACATGAACATGAAATGTTCGACATGAACATGAAATTTTCCAAAATAACCAAAATGCGAAAACAAAAATGCAGCGCTATACGACAGAGATACTGTACGTGCACGGCAAGATAACCACGTGACCGGAACCCACCTGGCGGCGTAAACTCAAAATAACCAACATGCGAAAACAAAAATGCAGCGCTATACGACAGAGATACTGTACGTGCACGGCAAGATAACCACGTGACCGGAACCCACCTGGCGGCGTAAACTCAAAATAACCAACATGCGAAAACAAAAATGCAGCGCTATACGACAGAGATACTGTACGTGCACGGCAAGATAACCACGTGACCGGAACCCACCTGGCGGCGTAAACTCAAAATAACCAACATGCGAAAACAAAAATGCAGCGCTATACGACAGAGATACTGTACGTGCACGGCAAGATAACCACGTGACCGGAACCCACCTGGCGGCGTAAACTCAAAATAACCAACATGCGAAAACAAAAATGCAGCGCTATACGACAGAGATACTGTACTTGCACGGCAAGATAACCACGTGACCGGGTGGCGAAAGCTCGTAACTCAGATCTCGGCTCGCATCTCAAAGCAATAAACCGCCCGAGCGACGGCTCGTATCTCGAAAAACTCGTAAGTTGGGGCACTCGTAAGTCAAGGTTCCACTGTATATATATATATATATATATATATATATATATATATATATATATATATATATACATATATATATATATATATATATATGTATATGAGTTTGTGTGCATGCACATGCATGTATATGTTTATGTGTGTGTGTGCATGCAAGTTTCTGTTGTTGGCTGCTATCTCCACAAGTGGGTAGGTTTCAGGAGATGGAACGGAGACCAACCAGATCTCAAAGTATTGTCCTGTCCGTACCCGATGAACACCAGCCTTGTGCAAATAGCCGAACCAGTTTTAACTCCAAGGCGACCAGCCGATTATGTAGCGGTTATTTTTGGCACGTGCGGGATGGAAGAGATGCGAGGTCTTTGTCTCATGATAAAACACGGGTTTAATCCGAAACCACAAACAAGTAAACACGACAGTAAATTCAACAAATAACTTAATGAAAATAAATGCAAGACGAAATAAAAGTTGTGGTAAAAAAACTAATTCCCTACCTTGATGATCCTCCACTCAGACTCATAAAACACACAGGGGAATGATAAAATAAAAATAGAATGTCCTTTTCGTGCTGGCACTTAACTGTGGCCTCAAAATGACACCTTTTTGAGGAGGTTGGTGGCCGTTGAAGCTCGATGCTCAAAGCCTCCCTCGTGGGAAGCTCAGAATGGCGGCAATGCCGTGCGTCGAATGCTCTCGCTTTCGAGCCTGTGGTAAGCTCGCGAGGACTACCTCCTTCCTCCACTGCCTGGATGAGCACAACGTGACCTTCAGCTCCTTGGTGAGTTCAACAGTCAAAACCCTCTTTCAAAGTGTCTCCAACGCAGCCCAGAGCCCCTCTTTCTTCAAAAGCACGCACAAAAACTGCCAATACACAAAAATGGCCAGCCTTCTTCCCCAAGCTACGGCAGAAGAAGCGCATTCCACTTCCTCCCAAGCAAGAACCAATCACGTCCCTCGGGATGTGGCCTGCCGGCTCTGCTCCTCCACGCCCCTCATACCATGCCCCTCAAATGCAAGTCGACCCTGGGGGCGTGGCCTGCCGGCTTTGCTTGTCGTGAGTGTTCATTACGGCATGGCTTACTTGCCGATCGGCAATGTCCGGGTACTGTCGGCGTTTGTGGTGTTTTAATGGAGGTTTCGCATGGCCTGCCTTGTAAATGTAAAAACGTAGGGAAAGCGACAAAGGGAAACCACATGCTGGGGAAAACTACAGTAAAATCCCTAACTAGTTAACACAGCTTCACCCCTCGTGTGAAGACACATAAACAATCTTAAGCTCCAGTTTCCCTACTTAAATACATTGAGATGTCTCCGACGCGTCCACGGTCCATGCTATAATTATACAATCCTATCTTCACTATGGATTCCTCCATGTTCCCCCACAAGCGTAACAGTATCCACCTCCATTAGCGTGTATGTTTGTGGAATCACATATCAATATGTGTGTATATAATATGTATGATATTTCATGTATAATCGTGATTCATGTGCACCATCATCTGCACCTGTGAATCTCGAAGACTGAATGGTGCCTTCCCTGGTCCCAAATAATCCATATTCACCCCAGCAAGGAACCATATGCCCGTTCTCAGTCTCTTCCTTCTCAGTCTAATCCTTCCTTGATGCGATGGAGTCAGCAAAACCCAACAATCCGCAAGGCCAGGCCACGTTCCAAATGCAAGTCGATCGGCACAACTGCGGGCACCACTTGTGCGGCCCTCGGCCTCACCAAAGCTGCCATCCACAGCTCGGTTATTGCTCTCATCAAAGTCGTTGTGTTTGGCGCAGTCCTCAATCCCAAGGTACTCGGCCTCGCTCTTCCTCATTGGGCGGAACTTGTCAAGAGGGAGTCACCAAAACTCGAGCCTTCGCTCCGTGCAACATGGGGTTAACAGATCCCGCCATGCTGCAAGGCCAGGCCGCGTCGCAAACGCATGTCGAATGGCGTGATACAAAGTGCCTTCTGCGTGGTCCTCATTATCCAATCAAAGCAGCTATTTCCGGCTCGATCTTTGCTGCCTTCCAAACTGCTGTATTTTACGAGGCCATCGGTCCCATCTGTCACAGGCGAAAGTGAGGCATCAAAGTGCTCTGCCTCCCCCTCACCACCATCTTGTGTGTGTGTGTGTGTGTGTGTGTGTGTGTTTATGTCGTAAGGACATGATAAGTGCAGCAGCAGAAGTTGGAATAGGTTGGATGAATAAGCCATTGAATATATGTATGAGAAAGGGTTCAATTCCAGTGGATTGGGGGACTGCTAATTGTCCACCACAACAGCCAGATAGTCCACGTACAACATCTTCACCCAGAATACCCTTCATTTTTACTTCAATTATAATCATATCAAGATATGTAGGGGGGTACTGGGAGAGTGGAAGGAGTCATTCTGGAAACATGGATTGAAGATGAGTATGGAGTAGGTGGAGATAATGTGAGTCAGTTAGCAGAGAAAGGAAATTTATATCAGGTTGGAGCAGAAGGAGATCATGCAGGGAAATAGGTTTCAATCTGGGGAACAGTGACTATCTGGTGGGAAAAGTATCTGGGGGGAACAGTGACTGGAGATGGTAGTTCGGAGGCTGAGGTGTGGAGGAGGATACAGGTGCGTGTGAATGCATGGAGGAAGGTGAAGGGATTGATGGCAGACAGAACATGTTTCAAGGAAATTGAAAGTGAAAGTTCTGATACCTTGAATAACACCTGCCTACCTCTATGGTTTGGAGATGGTGGTACTGACAGACAACAGAGGATATGCTCATCTTTGAGAACAACTGGGTAAGGAGGATTGCGGGAGTGAAGAGGGTGGATAGAATGAGGATGGATGAACCGAGAGAGCAGGTTGGTGTGCAGATGAGCTTGATGGGGAGATTAGTAAAAATCTGGCTGAATTGGGCTGGATACTTGATGTGGATTGAGGAAGAGAAAATGGCATAGAAAGCGGGTAGGTTGAGGAAGCGATGTGGGAAGAAAGAATGTAGACCATGGCTGGGATTGGAAGATTGTGTGAGGAGGGATATCGATAAGTTGAGGGTGGTCGCAGAGTAGAGAGAGAGTTGGCTAATGACAGAGGGAAGTGGAGGAGTATCGTGTTCAAGGCAGGGTAGAAGGTTGGTATCATTTGGCCTCACCCCTTATAAAGGGAAGAGAGGAAGAAGAAGTTCCTATCCAATTAATCCCAGACAGCACCTATGATGTTAAGGTCAGGACTTTGTGAGGGAGGGAGGCCGTGGTTAGTTATAGAGTTCCTGACTACTTTTCCTTGTAAATATGTTTTTCAGACATATGCAGTGTGTTTGGGGTTGTTGTCATGCTGGAATACAAATATATCGCTAATTAGCCTCCTTCTTGATGGGATACCATGATGGATTAGGATCTGCTTGTACTTGGCAGCATTAATTGTTCCTTCACTTCTCACCAAATCACCAACGCAAAAAGTGGAAATACATCCCAAAACCTGAACAGAGCATCCACCATGATTTACAGTAGGCGGTGCACATATATCCTTATACTTCTCATCAACCCTCATTCTGACATACTGCCTGCTATTTTTAGTATACATTGTCGAGGCTCGTGGGAGAGCTACTACACTGAACCGTAGAGAGAGAGGGTGGAAACACCAACAACAGAGTTGAAGGCCAGTATTGAGGAAGACTTGGACAAACAATGTGTGTGGGTAGGAATGGGGAGCAGGAGAGGATGCATGGGGTCGACAAGATGGATGCAGAAGGAAATTCTCAGGAGGGAAAACTGGAAATTTGGAAGGAGGGGATTGTGGTGAAATGTGGAGGGGGATTAATGAGGGTAGAAAAGATCATGGTTTTGGATTTGGGTTGATCTGAGATGGTGGTGAACAGCTGGCTTGAATACCTGGAGGGAAGAAAGAGATTGAAGAGGATGTGGAGGAACTTCCTCAAGAGGTTTGTTAAGAAAGTAGGTAGGAGGTTTTGTCAGATAGTCCTTTCTGAGAGAGATAGTGAAAGTGTGAGATTTGTCAGGATTGAAAGACATATTCCAAGTGTTTGACCAGCTTGTGATTTTTTCAAGGTCTGAACAGAGGGAAAAGGCCGCAGCCTACCTGTCTGAAGGATGAGGGATGTCACGGCAGAGGGTGGACTCATCATCAAATAGATAAAGAGGATTTTCCAGAGAGTCAGAGAGATTATTCATGAAGATCAGCAATAGGACTGGGCCCAGACCACTGCCTTGTGAGTGGGGGAGGGGAGGGAGAAGGATGGGAAGGTGAGGATGTTAAAGGATTCCGTATAGTGCCACACATTGGCTACGAGAGTAGAGGAAGTCAGTAAACCATTTGCGGAATTATCCTTGGATGCCATAGGCAGAGCGTTTGGAGAGTCAGGCAGGATGTCAGACAATATCAAAAGCACGAGATATGTCCAGACAGATGGCCCTGATCTCATGTCTGACATTGAGGGCCTCCATCCATTGTCGGGTTAGTAGAAGCAGCGTGCCCAAGATGGAGTGACCTGTTCTGAATCCAAATTGGTGATTTGAGATGAGATTGTTACAGGAAAGGAAGGATTTCATATCAACTGTGATGATGAATTTTATGACCTTGCTGATGATTGGAAATAAGCTGACGAGTCTGTAGTTGAGGGGATCCGTTTTTGCATCTTTTATGTAATGCAGTGATGTTAGCAGATTTCCAAGCAAATGGAAGATGACCTAATTCAAATGACAGGATAAAAAGGGGAGAGAGGGGATGGGAAAGAGCAGCAGAGCAGGTTTTAGGACACTGATGCCATCCGGTCCAGTGGCAGAGTCAGTCGTGGGTTGCAAGAAACTTCTCCACCTTCTCAAGTGCAAATGACAGTCCAGGAGCAGTTTTGAATGACAGGGAAGGATGGTACTGATAGTGAAGGGTTGGTGACACAAGATTTGGAAGCAAACACAGAATTTAGGCATTCAGCCTTCTCATGAGCAGAATTGGCTGTGGTGCCACTTAGAGTAAGGGAAAGGATGGAGGGGAGGGGGGGGGGGTGGGGGTACTCCAGAGACAGACTTAACAAGGTGCAACCACGTTTTAGAGGAGGGGGACAAGTTTGAAAGTTCATTCTAGAGGTTGCATGGATGTTGTTTTCTGGCTATCCTGAAAGCAGACCTTTTGAAAGCAGAAAGCAGACCAATTGTTGCAGACCTTTTGGAATGCACTGAAATTGCCTTCAGTCAGATTAGCCTTCTACGAAAAGAAGGCAAATTGTTTCAGAGCAACTGCCCCAACACAGGATTCAATGTACCATGGGCGGGAAGAAGGGTAGGATAATTGAAAACGAGATGGGATGAATCTATGCATGAGAGAGAGAGAGCAGATTTCTGTGGAAGAATTTCCAGGCTAAGTTAACATCAGGGGCAGTTGATATGGGAGACCAGTCCTGAAGAGAAATGGCTGCTTGCAGTCCCTGCCAATCGGCTTGAGTGAGATGCCAGACTCGCCGGCGTTGAGGCAGCTCTCTGAGAATAACCAGAGAGATGTTGACTTTCACAAGCATATGATCAGATGAACCTATTTGAGCAGAGGAAGGGCAGGAGACATTTGCGGGAACGGTCAGCATCATCAAGTCAAGAAGGGAGTATTTGCCATTGGGAGAAATCTGGGTTGGAAAGTTTACAGATTGAGTCAGTCCCATGGAGTCACAGAAGTCCTTCGCTGAAGTGCCATGGCTGGTGAGAGGGGTACCAACAACCAGCCAAGTTGAAAGGTGATGATTGAAATTGCCACATATGAGGAAGAGAAAGTTGGGATGAGTGGTTAATAGTTTGTCCATGTCTGAGAGAGATATCTAGATGGAGTCGTCACTGCTTGGAGGATGGTATAACACACAGACAACCAAGAGATAGGAGCGGAGGGGAAGTCACAGCCAAAGGTACTCCTTGGGGTTTGGAGGTGTAAGATCAGTAGAAAGGCAGTGAGAAATTGAGTTACTGATGTAAAATGCAACTCCACTGCCAGGGTGTGGTTCTGGCCTATGAAATTGGAGAAGACATTAACCATGGAGAGATACTAAGGAGTTGAGGTCATCCTGTGGGAGGAAGGATTCTGTCAAACAGATGATGTGTGGCTTATCGGCAGCGGTCTGGATTGAGAGATCTGTTAGGACAGTTTTGACTTTCTCTTTGTTCCAAAATCTTTGATTTGTCTCTCCAAAGTACCTTTCCCCACTGATTAGCATCTCTGATATTCATAGGCATATTTCAGTCTCTTGGCTTTGTTACCTTTACACAGAAAGGGCTTTTGACGGCAACTCACCCATGGAGACCACTTTTGATGAGACCTTCTAACAGTGGATGACTATTGAACCCCTGATGACAGTTCTTGCATAAGTTAAACTCTTGATTTTCCCCTATTCCTTAAGGAACTTGTCTTTAGGTTTTGCTCCTCTGTTTTATTGAGTTTCTTTGGCCTTCCAATCCCTTTCCTATCTTTAACTTCTCCGGTCTCATTCTGCTTCTGTGTTGTTATTTGAATGCCACATCTGGAAATACCTATTTTGCAGTATATTTATCTCTGGGAATTGCCTTCTTGGTGTAAAACTATTATTTTGAGTCTCGTCTCGTTTGATATCTTGGGCATGGAATGCGTTTATATTACCTGCAAAAGGGAAATTACAAATTAGTGAAAAATATCTGTGCCTTAGACTTTTGCACAGTACTATGGATATATAAAGAGTGGTCCATAATGATGTGCAACTTTTTAATTAACTACAATATTTTTTATTATTAGTGGATTTTGTTTGTGTTAGTTTCAAAATACACAGGGTTAGTTAAATTTTGGTTTATTATAGTGGCCAAATGCTTCAGCAAGCATGAAGAAGCGATATCATTTGTCGTTGACGAAGTCCTCAATCCAAGCACGGCACCTCTGGATGACAGCTGCCACACGGACACTGAAGTTGGCGATGACTTGCCTGAGAACTGGAGTTGGTATGCATAAGATTTCCCATCTGATGTAACTTTTTTCAACTGCTGCAGTGTGTGTGCGTTGTTTTTGTAGACTTTAGCTTTGAGGGTCCCCCATAGGTAATAGTCGGGAGATAACAGATCCGGGGAGTAGGGAGGCCATGGTTTGTCAGTCCGTCGAGAAATGAGTCGATCACCTGGGAAATGTCATCTCAAAAACTCCAAAGAACCATCAGACGAATGTGGTGGTGCACTGTCTTTCTGGAATATGACTGAATTCATAGTGACGTCTTGCTTCCTTCTCATTGCTGGAAGGAATCTTCTTTGCAGCAAGTAAACACGTGTGGTAAACACGTATATATCTGTGTTTACTGTCACTGGTTGTCCGTCTTTGTACTCAAAGAAGAAAGGTTATATAATACCGCTATGTCCGATAGCAAACTAAACCATATACCTGGTGTTGGCCTAATGGTTAGGGCGGTGGGCTTGGGATCCAAAGGTCCTGAGTTTGAATCCTGTTCAGCTGTTGAATTAATACCAGGTGGGGTTGACTCAGCATGTCATCCTTGCGAGGTTGGTGAAATGAGTACCAGGGTACTGGGTCCTCTCTCAAGGATGTTGGTGGCAGGATTTGCACTCTGTCCACCGTAATAACACCTCATTCTGTAGTTCACACAGCAGTGGTGTGTGTCGGGATGGAGCTGAGGAGTCATCAAAGGACACAACGATATGCTGATCCAGCATACTGCTCCCATATATATATATATATATACATATATAAACCAAACCATTACTTTTGCTACAGAAACTGGTTGTTCCATATTGGTGTTCTGCCCAAAATCAGTTGGTGTTCTGTCCAAAATCGCATGTTCTGTTTGTTCACGTGACCTTGGAGATGGAAGTCAGCCTCGTCACTAAAGAAGATGCTGTCTAAAAATGTCTTTGTCTTCTTTGATCCGTTGGGCAATGGTGGTGCACAATTCTAATCTCTCCCTCTTATTTCCTTTGGTCTGGTGCTGCAGTAACTGTCTTGTCCAGATTCAGTTTCAGATCATTGTGTATGATTATGTCAATGGTCGTGTGAGAAGGTTCCTCCAGATGTGCAAGTCGGCGTGATGACATTTTCGGAGAAGCCTGCGAAGCTTCTCTTCCAACCTCTATCTTGCCTGGTGTTCTCAGTGAAGGCTTTCGACCACTGTGTCCTTTAATTTGATCTTTCACATGTCCAGTGTCTCTAAACCTTTCAACAATACATTTTATGGTTTTGAATTGTGGAATTCTTGCATTTGGATAGAACCTACGTAACTACCTTTGTGCAAAAACATAACTTTGTCGCAAAGAATGTCTCCAAAATTAGCATCTGCTGGAGCACAGAAATTGTTCGACATGGTTGAAACTTCCCTGGAAAAAAAAATTAAACCCCATTCTTTAGGTGACCTGGAAATAAAAAGAGGGTCACATTAGTAAAACCAAAGCTGCACTCGGAAGAGCACATACCTCTGCCAGGCTGAACAGTTTACGTTTTGTTTCCCACTGATAGGCCGGATCTGCATCCAGACCTGAACCAACATCTACTTAGCTTGTTCTTGTCACACACCCAACTCATCCATGAAGTTTCGGCCAAATCCGTCCACAACTTTTTGAGATATGATGCTATGCTGTAGTACCCCAACATTCGCGGACTCGACATTCGCTAACCCTGCATACTTGTGATTCATATAATGTGACCTGCTTTTACAGGGTGTTAAAAAGAAAAGAAAAAAAAAGTGGACTATTTGAGGAGTCTGATATTCTGGCGATTCTAATGATATACCCTTCTTTCTTGCTGGTTATGGTGGTGGTGGTGTGACATTTCTAGCAAGTAGTCAGTAGGACCCTACGCCATCTATGGTGTTCACAGTGGAACAAAAAGTGAAAATCGTGACATTGTGGTTTGAGACAAAATCCTGCGTGCAGGTGCACTGACGATACTGTCAGTATTACAATGTTCATACCCACAATGGACCTTCCAATGGGAGCATTCAGCGGTTTGTGGAGCTCTTCCAAGCACATGGAAGCATGAAAATCAAAATAAAGGCAACAGTGGCCTGCCCACCAAGTGTTACTAAGTCAAAAGTCCTAAAAAATCCCACCATCGGCATTCCCGAGAACTGGCGATCTCAGCCTCCATCTGTGTGGCACATTCTTACTTCTGAACTCAAACTCGACCCCTACATCTTATCTACAAGGCATAAACTATCTCAGAGCAACATGGCAAGATGAGTAACAATGTGCGATTGGTTCAGTGACTGAATGGAAAGGTACCCAGATTTGATCAACCTCTTGTGGTTCAGTGATGAAGCACACCTCCATTTTAATAGGGCTATCAACAATCACAACATATTCTGGGGTGTTGAGCCTCCTGAGGAGGTGTCTGAGATGTCTCTCAAGGGCCCTAAGTCCACTTGCTTCTCTGCATTCAATGCCAGATGGGATATGCTGGGACCGTATTGGTTTGAGGGCGCCAATGGAAAGACGACAACAGTCAACGGCGAGCGGTACCGCAAGGTCTTATGCCGATTCCATGCTGATCTTGCTAAACTACTGTCTCCAAACCAACTCACACTTGCATGGTTCATGAAGGATGGTGCCTCACCACACACTGCAGGTGAAACCATCGACTTGCTCCACCAGCTGTTTATAAATCATGTCATCAGCTTGAGCACAACACATGAGTAGGTACCACACAGCCAAGATTTGAATCCATTGGATTTTCTTTTTTTTTTTGGGGTGCTGCCAAAGGTCAAATTTATGCCAACAAACCTCGAACCCTAGCTGTCCTGAAGCAGGAGGTAGAGGACTACCGTAGAGGGGTGAGGAAGGGAGTGGGAAGTGGAGGTGATGGGGGAGGGAGGAGAAAGATGTACCACATATACATCTTTCGGGGGGGAGGGGGGTGGCAGGCCCCTCCGTTTTGGGGGAGGGGAGGAAGGGAAGGAGGAAAATTTTCCCATGCAAAGAGTGCTTCATAACGTCAGTGTTGCACAGGTAAAAAAAGGAAATTGTAATACCGTCTGCCACCAACACCAGATGGCACGACATGGTACACATTTACATGGAGAATTTACGCCCCTCTCCCAGTCCCCCACGTCCTCGAATGAGGCCGTGGCCACATAGCCTACGTTACCCCCAGACAAAGTTGTATTTGTATTTGTACCCCAAGTAAAGTACATAAGCGTTTATAGCTGGAGTACCCGGCGTTGCTCAAGCGAAAAAGAAACATTAAACATATTTGAAATGACGGCAAATATAATGTGAAAGAAATTACATCCAAATCAGAATCCATCACAAATGTCGAATCATTTTACCTTTTTGTTGAATATATTGTCGTGCATAGCCTCCGGTTAATACCAGAGGCTCGGGGATGGACCGAAAACGGCTTTAATTGAGGCTACGGCCAAACACGGACTCAACTATGGACGCGAGAGGAAGAAGGAAAGTGGGAGCTGCGGTAAAAGCTTACCTGGAGCGCGCCGATGGCAGCTTCGATCCTACAAGGAAATTAACTCGACACGGACACAAGCTTTTGAATGGAAGGGGAAAATAATACAAGGGTTTATTAAATATAAGAACGGGACAGGGAAACGCGATATTAACTAAAACTCCTAAATTGGGATCCCACACACCAGACCTCAAACACAAACAGGGGACTGAATCACGAAAATAACACGTTCGTTATGTAGTGTACGTGGTGTGCGGTCTTATCTGGTCTCGTCGTCTTGTCCGTCCAATCTCCGCTGCACACCACGAGGTCCCTCGCTCCAGCATCCCAGCACCGCGAAGGCCCGGGCCAGCACCCACTCCAGGCTCCTCGTCGACCCCCATGAGGTCCGTGCACCGACGGTCCAATGCGGGGCTGCACAAAGCAACAGAACTCCACTCGGGCTCGAACTCACAAGCCAACTCTCAAGCCAACTCAACCAGTGACAAGACTCTACTCAACTCGGGATCGCACCGGGACTGCCAGGGCCAGGAATCTGAATAAAGCTCCTCACTCCACCAGGGACAGGACTTCGCTCGCAGAGTTTGGCGCGCCCTCCTTATAACCTCCGGCGGTGACGTCAGCCTCGGCGCGCCACCCAACCAGAGCCTCGTAACTTCCCGCCCTTTGCCGAACCTCCTCGCGCAATCCGCGTTGATTCGTGCCTTCCGCGTTGACCAATCACAGTCCTCCTGGGCGTGGTTATAGCACTTGGCGTGTGGCGTGGTCATAACTCATGCGTGTAGCGTGCTACGCGGGGCCCAGCGGAGATGAAGCTGGCCGCGGTCCACGCGGCGGGACCCCGAGCCGGCCCCCCTTGCCTGTTCATCTTCCAAAGTCATGTCAGGGAAGGGAATTATTTAGTGTTGCAATAAAGAGCCTAACTAAGTGTCTAAATGGGTGCATTGCCAAAAGGGACAAAGGTTTGTCTACCAGGTGTGACATACAGGAGCTTTATATTTTAATCCCTATACTACTTAACACCCGAACATCCTGGTATGTTCACAGGTATACTCTTACCTGACAAAACGCCTACACAAGAAACTTATTACAGGGCAGATTCCTTACCGCGACAGACGAAGCACGTTACCTATTCAGATCTAGCTGGCTCTACATATCACTACCCCACCCGACATAACACAGCCCCCCCCCCCCCCCCCCGGAACCGTAGCTCCTGCAAGGTTCACTGCAGGCGCTACCATTCCAGTCTTAACACTTACTGTCTCACACCTACTTAGCCTATGAAATAAATCAGGAGGGCTGTGGGAAGTGAGTCGGACTATACTCCTTAACATGCTACTTCCCCTTAACATCATGCAATCAAATATTTACAATGGTCTCATTCGTTGTTCCTGCGGAGGGAGGAAACAAACAACACGCCAAAATCTAACTTAACCACAAAACTTAACAAATTTACAAAATTCACAAACTCGACGAACATTTCTACATACCCCGGTCGACAGACCGCGTCTCCCGGTGGATGCCACAAGACACAACCTTACCTGCGGGGCCATTCCAATGTACCCCTAAATTTCCGCGGGCCCTGTCCAGATGTTACAGGTGAATGACATGGCTCGGTGGATTTCGCCCACATTCATTCAACACAAACCCCTTATCCACGCATACTCATTCCAAAACTCATCACTACACAAAAATCATTGCCAAGCATGTATTTCACCCCCCCCCCCCACCCTCCCCCTCCACCGGCAGGACCATGGCATTGATGTCATTCGTGTGTGCATGTCTCAACTAGGCAGCGGAGAGGTACCGCACAACAAGATGGTGGGGGCGCTTCAGGCTATGGTGCCCACAGTCCCAAAACAAGTCAACCGACTTGCAAGTTCATTGCCCCCCCCCCCCTTTACCTCTTGGCCCAGTGGCAGCCCAACAGCCCTTTCCGCCGTTACCCTGCCGGTGAGGGTCTCCACACAACAGGCTCCGTTGCCTCCTGCTGCCGCACAGCTCCACGGGTCGCCGGGGGTCTCCTTTACCCCAGGGCGCCCAACCAGACCCTCCACCGACGAGCTCCAATTTCCAGATACCACTGGCTGCCAGGGGTAATTTCCACAGAGGGGGGCCACAGGCATCGCTCCTCAGAGCCTGATCTGTACCTGCGGACACACACACCTTCCCCACCCACAAGATCCCAAAACACATTTCCCGCTGCCATTCCATTTTCAACACAACTCAGCACAATTCCAAGCAGATGTTACATAAAGATGTTACAAGAGTTTTGCCATGGCCTGCCACATTTGAAATCCCAATTCACATTTAAAATCACACTTTCAAACACACATTTCAAAACTCAATAATCACTCAATAATCATCACTCGTCCTCAGTTTCCATTCTCCACAACCACATAGCAACACATAACCTCTACACATAAACAAACGCCACCTACAAGACACTGTGTGGCACACATTCCAATCCCCCTCACCGACCATGTCATCACTCTCACCCACCCCCAACTCCAAATTACATGTCCCAATTTCTACAAGCAAGTCCTGAAGCCTGGGACAGTAACCATCAAGGCCTTACCCCCACCTTGATGTGCAGGTACTTCCGGTTGGTCCAGTCCAAAGGTGCCATCCACCCTTCAAAATCCCAAAATTTATCCCATTGGGCCTACCAAATTCTTCCAAATTTCTCTTTTGTCCCCACTATACTGGCAGGCATGTGGGTCCGCATCCAACGGTGATCATCACAACACAACTACCAGTGGCCACGACAGCTCTGCACCTCTACCGTGCAAGGGTCACCGGGACAAGGTGAGCAGTCAAAACGCCAACACGGCCCATGCGCGTCCACAAGGGTGCGACCCACCATCCATCCTTTGGTCCCCCTGCGAGGAACACAGCTGCACCAGCCCCAGCTGGCCAATGTGGTGAGCACCTGCTGCCACAAACACTACCGCACGCACAACCTCGGCCTTGGGGGGCACGGTCGCATTGCGTGGCATCCCTACAGCCACGTCCCCTGCACCTCCACATCATTCCCCAGTCCGACCACATGCAGCCCCCGTGCCCACCCACACTTGACCACACCAAGGTCCAGTCAACAGCCATGCTCCACCAGGAGACCCATCCAGAAGACATGGTCCACACACCTCGGACACTCACAGCACCACGTTGACCCTCAGACCACACAACTCCATCCCCATAATCCCGCGTCCCAAATATTGGTGCAGTCGCCCCCGCAACCAGCTGTGGCTTGCTAATCTATCAATTTTATCACAGCCTCCAACACTTTGGTCTAACGCACCTGGATCAATAATGGTGTCACTATACAGTGTCCACCATTTCTCTTCACAAAATTCACCCTTAAATTTACATCTAACCCACAGATTACCCATGCCAAACATTTGTCACAATTCACACATTTCACCAAAGAAAGATGCTTTGCCATACACATGCCAGCCGAGCATGGCCCATATACGTTACACATTCCCGATTCCATTAACCTCATGGCTCTCTTCCCAAACCGAGAGTCCATAAATCATAACGAGAAATCTGTGGAAGATCATTCTCACCATCATGTTCCACAGATGCCCCATTGGTTGTCCGGTGGTCTATCACATTCCTGTCCATTCGGTTCGACCCGCGTCCATAGACCAGCATGGCATGGCAGGTCACCACATGCCGGCTGTCCCAGAGTCTCAGGGAGAGGGTGTCAGGCCGCATGCCTGGGTGGTCACCACATCAGGCCCAAGTTGGTCGTCCGCAGTGCCACCACCAAAGCACGACCCACAACACCTCCCCCTGGTGGTCCTCAATATCTGCCATCCCAGGCTTGAGAAACCACCTCGGGACCCCCTGGAGGTCTTAACCCCCACCAGGGTCCGGTGACCCTGTCGGCCCGAGCCACCAGCTCGGACGGCGCTCCGACGGACATTGGACATCACACTCCACCAGACACCCCGTGGGGCCCAGGTCGTACCATGACACGCAAGGCTGGACCCCACATCCAAATCTCGCCAGCACAGCCCCCCCCCCCCCAGCTGGCTGGCATAACAAAATTTTGAAAGGGGCAACTTTTGCCCGAGGCCATCCCCAATGACCTCTTCTGATCCAAATCCCGCAGCCCGGGAACCAACTCTCTCCATGGCTGCTCCAAATCAAATTCCCATTTCCATATAAATTTCTTTTTCCTTTAAAAAATTTTTATTCCCACTGCCAAACCGCAGCTGCAGGTAACAACTCCCTCGGGTTGTTCTGCCCCTCCCTGCAGCTGTTCCACATTCCCTACAGGGACCAAATCTCCAGAGGCTCTATCTCCCGATCCCCCTCTGTCCGAATCCAGCCCGGAGCCAACACACTCCCCCAACTGGTTGTCCAATTTCGGAGCCTCTTGCACCCAATTAGTGTTCGTGGTGAGGGTCCCCTTGGTCACCTCAACCACCTCCCCAGACCAACTCACCTCATCACCCAGGCTCCTTTGTGCCTGATCAAACCCTACCTCCATGGGACTGTCCCAGGTCCCCAGCCGCTGAATCGCATCATTTCCATCATCATCCCCATCAACAATCCGCGGCCCCGACAGGTCTTCCCCAATAAATACCCGGTCTGGCTCCACCACACGGACCCCCAATAATGTTACCCCCTCTTGCTCCGAACCACCGCCCTGGCACAGCAAGGATTCCAATTGCTCCCCCTGTTGGTGTGTTGGGGCATTCACCCGGCCCCGATAAACCTTCAGGTCATGATGTGGGAAGCACCCCCCATTTACCTGTTGACACTCCACATATACCTGTATGCATTCCCCATCAAGTCTTTCCATTGCCATTCCCGGTGCAATTCCCAATTTGCCTTCCCCCCGTTCCGATTCAATTTCTGTCACCTTTGGCTCCTCCTGGGCCCCAACGGCACCATTCGTTCGTCCCTCCCTCAATTCACTGGTTTGTTCCTTCAAACTATCACTCATGCCCTTCATTCCTTCCCTCAATTCATTCCCCCGGGAGTCCATTTTTTCATCCAACCCATCAATTTTATTTTCTAGTCGCTCACTGCGCTCACTCTGAGCCTCTATTTTGTTTTCCAATCGCTCACTGTCGGCCCTCATTTCATTCCTTTGGGCATCCATTTTGTTTTTCAGCCCCCCAATTTGTCCTTCCAACCGCTCACTGTTCTCCCTCATTTCCCTAAAGAATCGCTCCCACATCTGGTCGGGCATCAGGACCGTCTTGATAGCAGCGGGGGAGGTTCCACTACTACCCTCTACCCCCACTACTTCCGACTCACTCCCACTGCTTCCCGCATCTTCCATCCTTCCCTCCTCCATATCGCTCACCTTCTCCTCCGTCGAGAGAAGATCGCTACCCCACGCGGATTTTATCTCAAAACCCGAATTTAAATTTCCCGAAGAAGCGATATCGCGCTTCGTATGCCCAATCGACTATATCAATTTTTCGCCTCGGACTAAAAAAAATTTGCGTTCAAATTCTCCACACTCTGACACCAATTTTTTTTTTTTTTTTTTTTTAGGATTCAATCGCACTACTGACTACCAGTTGTCGCGCGTAGCCTCCGGTTAATACCAGAGGCTCGCAGATGGACCAAAAACTGCTTTAATTTAGGCGACGGCCAAACATGGACTCAACTACGGACGCGGGAGGAAGAAGGAAAGTGGGAGCTGCGGTAAAAGCTTACCTGGAGTGCGCCGATGGCAGCTTCGATCCTACAAGGAAATTAACTCGACACGGACACAAGCTTTTGAATGGAAGGGGAAAATAATACAAGGGTTTATTAAATATAAGAACGGGACAGGGAAACGCGATATTAACTAAAACTCCTAAATTGGGATCCCACACACCAGACCTCAAACACAAACAGGGGACTGAATCACGAAAATAACACGTTCGTTATGTAGTGTACGTGGTGTGCGGTCTTATCTGGTCTCGTCGTCTTGTCCGTCCAATCTCCGCTGCACACCACGAGGTCCCTCGCTCCAGCATCCCAGCACCGCGAAGGCCCGGGCCAGCACCCACTCCAGGCTCCTCGTCGACCCCCATGAGGTCCGTGCACCGACGGTCCAATGCGGGGCTGCACAAAGCAACAGAACTCCACTCGGGCTCGAACTCACAAGCCAACTCTCAAGCCAACTCAACCAGTGACAAGACTCTACTCAACTCGGGATCGCACCGGGACTGCCAGGGCCAGGAATCTGAATAAAGCTCCTCACTCCACCAGGGACAGGACTTCGCTCGCAGAGTTTGGCGCGCCCTCCTTATAACCTCCGGCGGTGACGTCAGCCTCGGCGCGCCACCCAACCAGAGCCTCGTAACTTCCCACCCTTTGCCGAACCTCCTCCCGCCTTCCGCGTTGATTCGCGCCTTCGGTGTTGACCAATCACAGTCCTCCTGGGCGTGGTTATAGCACGTGGTGTGTAGCGTGGTCATAACTTGTGTGTGTAGCGTGCTAGCGGAGATGAAGCTGGCCGCGGTCCACGCGGCGGCACTCCGAGCCGGCTCCCCTTGCCTGTTCATATTCCAAAGTCATGTCAGGGAATGGAATCATTTAGTGTTGCAATAAAGAGCCTGCCTAACTAAGTGTCTAAATGGGTGCATTGCCAAAAGGGACAAAGGCTACCAGATTGACATACAGGGGCTTTATCTTTTAATCCCTATACTACTTAACACCCGAACATCCTGGTATGTTCACAGGTATACTCTTACCCGACAAAACGCCGACACATGAAACTTATTACAGGGCAGATTCCTTACCACGACAGACGAAGCACGTTACCTATTCAGATCTAGCTGGCTCTACATATCACTACCCCACCTGACATAACAATATGCTGCTGAATGTGCCATTCATCACGTTTCTGAGTTAAGCATGATGACGTTCAGGAAGAAGAAGAAGAAGCCTTACCACCGACTTCGACCGCTTCCGGAATTGTTTTATTATTTCTGTTCAAATGTCTGGTGATTGTTTTGCATTTATCTATGCGAATGTGTTCTTGTATATAACTGTCATTAATCAAAAAGGCTTGGGCACGACAGAGCGATTAATATTTTTTTAAATCCCAAAACAACGCACTTTTCCTGAAATTTTATTGATCTATTTATTTATTTATTTTGCCTAAAATACTCACAGGCACTCACTGATGAACCTCTGAAAGTTTGACCAGGATCCGTTCAGCCATCTCTGGGAAAAATGGCGACACACGCAGACACACAGACAGACCAACGGCTCTGATATAGGAGATGAAGATAGACGTTGAGCTTAAATTGCGTACTTTTAAATGTCCTGGCATCACAGTCCTTGTGTTAGAGTTTAATTAAGTTTTATACTGGTGGAAGTACCTGGCGTTGTCCGGTGATGTTCTTATCCTGTTGGCCTTTTGAAGAAATCAATTTTGGTTTTTTTTGTATTTTTTTGTGGGTCCCTAAAATACTTCCCTACAACCACGAAGAAACATCCATATTTAATATTACAATAAAATAATATTAATTAATGGCTACACAGTTGACACCGCACGTGACAAAGCCGAATGCCTCAACTCTGTGTTTGCCTCAAAATCTTGTGTCCCGAACCTATCTCTCTCTGTACCCACCTTTCGCAGTCGAACCCAGCTGCTCCTGGACTCTGTGCCCTTCTCTCCTGACAAGGTGGAGAAGTTTTTTTTATCAAACCTCGACTCTGATTCTGCAACTGGACCAGATGGCATCAGCCCTCGGGTCCTAATATCCTGCTCTGCCGCTCTATCTCACCCTCTCTCTGTTCTTTTCACCCTCTCTTTTGCTCAAGGTCATCTGCCAGCATCTTGGAAATCAGCAAACATTACCGCTTTACACAAAAAAGGTGCAAAAACAGATCCTTGCAACTAAAGACCAATCAGCCTGCTCCCAATTATCAGCAAAGTCATGGAATCCATCATTGCTTCGGATATGAAATCTTTCCTCTTCTCCAATGGCTTGATCTCTGATCATCAATTTGGTTTCAGACCAGGTCACTCTAATCTGGACATGCTGCTTCTGCTGTCTCAACAATGGATGGAGGTCCTCAATGCCAAACAGGAAATTAGAGCTGTCTCCCTCGACATATCACGTGCCTTCGATACGGTATGGCACCCCGTTCTGCTCACCAAACTCTCCTCCTTTGGTATCCATGGAAATCTCCACGCATGGCTGGCGGACTTCCTCTCTCGTCGTAGTCAACGTGTGGCCCTGAATGGGTTTCTCTCATCTCCTCTTCCTGTTCAGGCTGGAGTTCCCCAAGGCAGTCTTCTGGGCCCTGTGCTTTTTCTGGTCTTCATCAATGATCTCTCTGACTCTCTTGAAAATCCTCTCTTTCTCGTTGCTGATGACTCCACTCTCTGCCGCTCCATTCCTCATCCCTCAGATCGGCAGTCTGCAGCCTCCTCACTCTCTGCAGACCTTGACAAAATCACAAACTGGTCAAACAAGTGGTACATGTCTTTCAATCCTGAAAAATCTCACACTCTTACGATGTCTCTCCAAAAAGACCGACTGGACAACCCTCCCATCTACTTTCTGAATAATCCTCTCCAAGAAGTTCTGTCACTCAAGCTTTTGGGTCTCACTATCTGCCATGATCTTTCCTGGGAAAACCACATTTCCAAGCTGGCCTCCAAAGCCAGTCGCCGACTGGGCATCCTCCGTCGTGCGAAGTCCTTCCTTGGCACACCTGAGATCCTCACCACATACAAGGCTTTCATCCGCAGCTCAATGGAATACTGCTCTCCCCTCCGGGCTGGTGCTCCTGCCTGACACCTAGCTCGTCTTCACGCTGTTGAAACCAAAGCGTTCAGAATCATTGGAATCTCCCGCGATGACGCTATCTCCGAGGGCCTTTCACTTACTCACCGCAGGCAGGTTGGTGGTCTTTCCGTCTTCTACCGACTCCTCTCCGGCCTTGCTCCCCCAGCTCTCTCTGGGCTCTGTCCCCCAAATATTCCTGCAGGTCGCACAAGATCTGCCTGCAACCCTCTTATGGTTAAACTGCCAAAATCAAGACTCTCTGCTCACCTTCACTCCTTCATTCCTCTTTTCTCCCACCTCTGGAACAAACTCCCTCACTCTCTTCAATCCCACTCCTCCCTCCAGGTCTTTAAAACGGCTGTTCACCACCATCTCTTATCTTCCCCAATCCAAAACCTTGATCTTTTCTACCCCCGCTAATTTCACCCCAAATCCACTTTTTTGAGGTGACTTTTGTCTTCTTTCCTGGAAGTCCTTGGTGTCCTTGCGTTTTATACCTATCCTGCCTCCCCCCAGGCCCTCTGCCTCCCACACATCTCCCGATGTCAGTGCCCTCAAATGTTGTGTTTGTGTGCTTCCTCCCCTTCTCTCCCCATCTTGTCGACAGCTCCCCTTTTTATATACTTTGTTTGCTTGTTTGTTTGATAAATGTTAGCTCTTTCACGAGCCTCGACTCTGTATACAAAAAAAAATAAAAAATATTCTCTCCGAAAAGACCGACTCCCATCTACTTTCTCAACAATCCTCTCCAAGAAGTTCTGTCACTCAAGCTTTTGGGTCTCACTATCTGCTATGATCTTTCCTGAGAAAACCACATTTCCAAGCTGGCCTCCAAAGTCAGTTGCCAACTGGGCATCCTCCGTTGTGCGAAGTCCTTCCTTGGCACACCTGAGCTCCTCACCACATACAAGGCTTTCATCCACAGCTAAATGGAATACTGCTCTTCCCTCTGGGCTGGTCCTCCTGCCTCACACCTAGCTCAGCTTCACGCTGTTGAAACCAAAGCTTTCAGAATCTTTGGAATCTCCCACGATGAAGCTAACTCCAAGGGCCTTTCACTCACTCACCGCAGACAGGTTGGTGGTCTTTCTGTCTTCTACCGACTCCTCTCCGGCCTAGCTCCCCCAGCTCTATCTGTGCTCTGTCCCCCAAATATTCCCACAGGTCGTACAAGATCTGCTAGTAACCCTCTTCTGGTGAAATTGCCAAAATCAAGACTCTCTGCTCACCTTCACTCTTTCATCCCTCTTTACTCCCGCCTCTGGAACAAACTCCCTCACTCTCTTCAATCCCACTCCTCCCTCCAGCTCTTTAAAATAGCTGTTCACCACCATCTCTTATCTTCCCCCATCCAAAACCTTGATCTTTTCTACCCCCGTTAATTCACCCCAGATCCACTTTTTTGAAATACTGACTTCTTTCCTGGAAGTCCTAGCAGTGTCCATGTGTTTTATACCTCTCCCACCTCCCCTCCCAATTCCCATGCCTCCTCCCCCCAAGCTTTGCTCCCCCAAGCCCATGCTCTTTGCTCCTCCCCCCAAGCCCATGCCTCCTCCCCCCCGCCACCCACAGATCTCCCGATGTCCCTGTTCTGTACTGTTGTACTTGTGTGCTTCCCTCTCTCTCCCCATCTTGTCTCCCGCTCCCTTTATTATATGTTTTATGTGTCCGTTTTTTTGTGTGATTCATGTTAGCTCCTACACGAGCCTCGATCTTGTATACAAAAAATAAAAAAAATTATACACACACACACCCACATTAATCGGAGACCATAGAGCGATTTTTTTTTTTATCCCCAAAAATGTAACTTCTTTTTATTTTTCTGCCAAAAACACTCCCCGGCATTCACTGATGAACCTTTGAATGTTTGATAAATATCCATTCAGTCATTTCTGAGAAAAATAGCGACAGACAGACAGACAGACGGCTCTCTTGTAGTACAGATACAAAATAAGTCATTTTTTATTTACCATGAACCAGCCTCGCTGATCAGTGCAAGATATGATGATTTCGGAATATGGTGATTAGAGGTAAAACAGGGAAAGAATCGAAAATTCTGCTCCCCCTTACATAATATGTAGATAAATGCCTTTCTTGAAATATTGGAGCATGATCATCTTTTGGAGGTTTTATTACTTGTTAATGCTGCTGCTGGTTATTGTTACATTGGGTGTGATCTGGCTTGTGTGTGTGCATGTGTGTCAGTGTGTGTGTGTGTGTCAGTGTGTGTATGTGTCAGTGTGTGTGTGTGTGTGTGTGTGTGTGTGTGTGTGTGCGTGCGCGTGTGTGTCAGTGGGTGTGTGTGTCAGTGGGTGTGTGTGTCAGCGTGTGTATGTGTCAGCGTGTGTATGTGTCAGCGTGTGTATGTGTCAGCGTGTGTGTGTGTGTCAGTGTGTTTGCGTGCGTGTGTGTGTGTCAGTGTGTGTGTGTCAGTGTGTGTGTGTGTGTGTGTGTGTGTGTGTGTCAGTGTGTGTGTGTGTGTGTGTGTGTGTGTGTGTGTGTGTGCCAGTGTGTTTGTGTGTGTGTGTGTGTGTGTGTGTGTGTGTGTGTGTGTGTGTGTGTGTGTGTGTGTGTCAGCGTGTGTATGTGTCAGCGTGTGTGTGTGTCAGTGTGTTTGCGTGCGTGTGTGTGTGTCAGTGCGTGTGTGTCAGTGGGTGTGTGTGTGTGTGTGTGTGTGTCAGTGGGTGTGTGTGTATGTGTCAGTGTGTGTGTGTGTGTGTGTGTGTGTGTGTGTGTGTGTGTGTGTGTGTGTGTGTGTGTACATGAGTACATTTGTATCGATCATATCTAGGTGTACAGAGGTGTAAGCACACTTTTTCTGGAACGAGGGTGTTTGGGGTTCAAGTGGGAATGGGTCCACGTTGCCTGATTAAAATACAGTGTTTCCTGACATGAATCGCAATAAACCGAAGGCGTCTGGGGTAGATGGCCTATTTGTAGATGTTACACTATGTATTATACTCTGAACCATGAGCAATGTCCAAGGTGGAGATCCGGGTCACCAACCTCCCCCGTCCCTGCAGTAGGTCACACCTTTGTACCAGCACAAGGTCAATGTAAAGAGTGAACGTTTCGTATTGAAAAATGTAAAAGTGATCGCACATCAGGTTTCATTTCCGCGTGGTCGATGGAAACAAACTACCGCAGCCATGCGTGTCACCAACAGCACGCAATAACACATTACTGCTGCGTCGTCGAGAGGAAACCATGGCGCCCGGCCGAGTCGAGCGGCGGCATCACCTCGAGCTCTGGCTTCGTGTGATCCGCGCGCGGGACGCGGGGCTCGGGAGCCGAGAGGGCTCCGCGCGGGTTCGCGGCGTCGCTGTCACCCCATTGTCATGTGGACACGGCTCGGGCTTAACGGGGTAATGGAGCGTGATGGAACGAACAGCGGGGCGTTCATTCCTCCGCGCGGTAAACCCCCACCCGTCGGCATCCCGAGATGAGACGACGGCCACCGGCCCGATCATCGCTGCGACCAAACCGGGCTCCGTTAGCGGTAACGTGATTCCACACGCGTCTCGGGCCGCGCCGCGGGCTCCTCGGCACCTTGTGTCCGTCCGGATCTCGGATCACCGGATAACGGATATCAAAACCAATGTGCCTGCTCGTCGCTTGTCTCCAATTAATTTCTCGCATTGCTTTGTCGAACGCTCATCCCTGTTCCCTCTCGAATCTAAATACAGGATGGCGGAGAGGTATGCGCACTCGCCAGCAAAGTCAAGCCTGGGTTCAAATCCCGACCCAGCTAGAAACTGTTATCCGAGGGTTTCACAGGCAGTGATTAATCAGTGTCCTTGGTGAAGGGTGGACGAGCTATCGCTGGCACCCTGAACAAATTACAAATTCCTGCCCTAACTACTGCTGGGAGAGCGATGGCAAACCGCCCAGGAAGACTTTTGGCTAAAAACCTGCTTCATCAGAACCAACGCTCTATAACTAAGTGTGGTACATCATTACATCAGTCGTACATGTACACACGTGCACACAGGTTGGGTCACCGGTCAACATCGGGTTATTTGGACTTAACCGTCAAGAAGCTGTGGCAAAAATTAACCCTGGAGTGCACCATGGCAGTGTTGGGCCAAATGGCCTCTTTGAAAGTTTTGTTTATTGTGCCCATGACCTTCATGTGAAAATAATGTGGTGCAGCAAATTTTGGGGTAATTGGCCCAGGAGTATGAAATTGTATAGAAATTAAAGAAAAGGCCACACACATGTACACACACACACACACACACACACACACACACACACACACACACACACACACACACACACACACACACACACACACACACCATGGATGCAGAGGCGGCTTGGTCCATGAGTCGTGGTTCCTGGCTGTGGTGAACCTGGATGCTCCAGTACCGGGTAGGGCTCCATTGGGCGCAGCACGGATAAGGAGACAGCTTGGTCCATGAGTCGTGGTTCCTTACTGTGGTTAAGGTGGATGGATACTCCAGTACCTGAGAAGGCTCCATTGGGCGCAGCACGGATGAGGAGACCGTTTGGTTCAAGATTGGTGGTTGCTAGCTGTGGTTAAGCTGGATGCTCCAGTCCCTGGGAAGGATTTGTTGGCCGCAGCACGGTTAAGGAGACAGTTTGGTCCATGAGTTATTAGTTTGGTCCACTATGGAAATATCTAAACAATTATTATGGAAATATCTAAAATCCAGGGTTATTTTACGTGTTGGATTCAACTCTCTGGGGGCTTTTCCAAATCTGCAACTATACTGTGTGTGTATGTGTGTGTGTGTATGTATGTATATATATATATATATATATATATATATATATATATATATATATATATATATATATATATATATATATATATATACAGTCACGTGAAAAAGTAAGCACACCCCATGTAAAGTTTAGACTTTTTCAACATACAGCTATTTGATCTTCATTTCAACAATATTGATAGAGAAAGGTGATATAATACCTCCAACAAATATCATGAAACATTTACATTTTGTAGTCCATTGTATAATTTAAATAAACATAAATGCAAATTTCGCATGTGTCAAAAGTAAGTACACCCTTGGCTCTAATAGGTGGCATTGCCCCCTTTGGCGGAAACAACCTCAAGTATGCGTTTCTTATAACTGTCTACCAGTCTCTGACATCGACTGGGAGAAATTTTTGCCCACTCCTCCATGCAGAATTCTTTCAGCTGTGCGATCTTTGAGGGGTTTCTTGCATGCACAGCTCGTTTCAAATCCCCCCACAACATCTCGATGGGATTTAGAACCGGGCTTTGACTTGGCCATTCCAGAACCCTCCATTTCTTTCTTTTCACCCATTCCTTGGTGGATTTACGGGTATGTTTAGGGTCATTGTCATGTTGCAAGGTCCACCGTCGGTTGAGCTTCAACTCTCCGATAGATGGCCTCACATTATCCTCAAGCACCCTCTGGTTCAAAGAAGAATTCATCGTGGATTATATGATGGTGAGCTGCCCAGGACCTGATGCAGCAAAGCTGCCCCAAACCATAATATTTCCACCACCATGCTTTACAGTTGGTATCAGGTTCTTGTGGTCAAATGCTGTCTTTGGTTTTCGCCAAACATGTCTTCTGGTACTGTGGCCAAATAGCTCTACCTTTGACTCGTCTGTCCAGAGCACATTGTTCCAGAAGTGCTGGTCTTTGCCTCGGTGTTCATTGGCAAACTTTAGTCTTGCCCTGATGTTCTTTCTTGACAGCAAAGGTTTCCTCCTGGCACACCTCCCATGTAGATCAAATTTGTGCAGCCTCTTTCTAATGGTAGCCTCGTGCACTTTGACATCAACAGTGGCAAGAGCTACATGTAGGTCCCGTGATGACATTCTGGGGTTCTTAGAGACTTCTTTCAGCATCTTGCGGTCTGCTCTCGGGCTGAACTTGCTGGGGCGGCCTGGCCTGAACAAGTTGGCAGTTGTTTGGAATCTTCTCCACTTGTAGATGATCTTCCGGACAGTCGAATGATTGATTTCAAATTGTTTGGAGATCTTTTTAAATCCCTTCCCAGACTCGTAGGCATATATAACCTTCTGTCTGAAGGCCTCAGAGAGCTCTTTTGATCGAGGCATGGTGACGCCGCACACTTCAACAACAAAGAGCAAACCAAACGAAATGTCTGAAGTTTAAATAAGACAGGTTCCTCCAAGATCCTCTCTAACGATGTTCTAATTATTTGCACCTGAGCTGGTGCACTTGATTCTAATTTTAGGTATTTTAAGCAGTGATAAATGTAGGGGTGTACTTACTTTTTCCACATGCGAAATTTGCATTTATGTTTATTTAAATTATACAATGGACTCCAAAATGTAAATGTTTCATGATATTTGTTATATGATATCACCTTTATCTATCAATATTGTTGAAATGAAGATCAAATAGCTGTATGTTGAAATATGTTGAAAAAGTCAAAACTTTACATGGGGTGTACTTACTTTTTCACATGACTGTAATTGGAAGAAATTAATTGGATCCCAAGCCCACCACCCTAACTATTAGGCCAACACCGTGTGTGTGTGTGTGTGTGTGTGTGTGTGTGTGTGTGTGTATGTGTGTGTTTGTGTGTGTGTGTGTGTGTGTGTGTGTGTGTGTGTGTGTGTGTGTATATATATACGTATATACACGAGGGGCAGTCAATAAGTAACCTTAAAATATTTTTCACAACTTGTTTATTGCATGTACGTGTGTAACAACTCTTATTTTTCAACATAATCTCCATTGCGTTCAATGCATTTTTTCCAGCACTTTACTAAGGCCTGGATTCCTCTAGAATAAAAAATATTTTGGTTGCTTGTGTAGCCATTCGTGCACCTCTTCGTCGGATTGGAAAGTGGTTCTACCAAGCTCCTCTTTAAGTGGCCCAAAGATGTGGTAATCTGAAGTGGCGAGGTCTGGCAAGTCGGGTGGATGAGGAAGACACTCAAAATGCAGGTCCTTGATTGTTGCAGCTGTAGTGCGGGCAGTATGTGGCCGAGCAGTGTTATGCTGCAGCAAAACACCGGTCGTGAGTAGTCCATGACGCTTTGATCTGATTGCTGGTTTCCAATGATTTTTAAGGAGTTCGCAGTATGATGAACTAGTGAATGTGGTCCCTCTGGGCATGTAATGCTCTACAAGTGGGCCTCAGCTATTCCAGAAGAGCATCATCATCCCTTTTCCATCGGACGGCTGTGTGCGGAATTTTTTGGGCTTCGGTGAAGTTGAATGGCGCCACTCTTTGCTTGCCCTCCTTATTTCTGGCTGAAAATAGTGGACCCAGCTTTCATCCCCAGTCATTACGCGCTGGAAGAAAGCATCGCCCTCTGTTTCGTAATGTCGCCGAAGTTCTGCACATGCGTCTACTCGCCGTTCTTTCAGTTCAGGTGTGAGTTGTCTGAGCACTCACCTTGCAGACACTTTGTGGAACCCCAGCACGTTGTGAATGATATGGTGTGCAGAACCATGGCTAATGTTCAATTCGGAGACCACTTCATCTAGCGTAATGCGACGGTTTTCCTTTAGCATGCTCTCAACTCCTGCAACCATTTCTGATGTGTCTGCTGTGTGAGGCCGGCGCGATTGAGCAGCGTCTGCCACACTGGACACTCCACATTTAAACTTCCTGTCCCAGTCGTACACCTGCTGCAACGATAAACATGCATCACCATATTGCATCTTCATTCTGTGATGGATTTCACACCCTCACTTCCTAAGAAACGGATGACAGAATGTTGTTCCTCCCTGGTGCATGCTTGTAAGGGAGCTGCCATCTTGGAACTGCTCTAATGACGTCATACGCTCAATGTTCTCAGATCTAAAACAGGCAAAACATGACTTTTACCCATAGATATAACATATGTCGTCTACAACTACACACATTACATTCTCGAATTTGTATCGCCATTTTAAGGTTACTTATTGACTGGCTCTCGTGTGTGTGTGTGTGTGTATATATGTATATATATATATATATATATATGTATTTAACATCAAGCTGCGATTTTTCCTGATGTTTTCCTTTTGATTTTTACAGTGCCTTCAGAAAGTATTCACACCCATTGACTTTTCTCACATTTTGTTGTGTTACAGCCTGAATTTAAAATAGAGAAATTCAGATTTTTTTTTTTATCAGTGATCTATACATAATACCCATAGTGTCAAAGTGGAATTTTAATTTTTTTTAGAAATTTTGACAAAAAAAAAATGCAATGCTGAAATGGCTTGAGTCAATAAGTATTCACCCTCTTTGCAATGACACTTTGCAATGACAATTTAGCTCAGGTGCATCCATTTTCCTCTGATCATCCTTGAGATATCTTTTCAACTTGATTGGAGTCCACCTGTGGCCAATTCAATTGATTGGACGTCATTTAGAAAGAAACACCTTTCTATAGAAGGTCCCACAGTTTACAGTGCATGTCAGAGCAGACACTCTACCATGAAGTCCAAGGAATTGTTCATAGAACTCCAATATATAATTGTGAGGAAGCACAGATCTGGGGAAGGGTATAAAACAACTTATAGAGTGTTGAAAGTTCCCAAGAGCACAGTGAGCTCCATCATTGGGAAATGGAGAGAATATGGAACTACCCAGACTCTTCCATGAGCTGGCTTTCCAAACAGACTGAGCAAATGGTCAAGAAGGACCTTGGTCTGGGAGGTGACCAAGAAATCAATGACCTCTCTGACAGAACTTCATAGTTCCTTGGCTGAGATGGGAGAACCTGCCTGAAGGACAACAGTCTCTGCAGTGCTTCACAAATCTCGGCTTTATGGGAGAGTGATGAGACGAAAATTGAACTCCTTGGCCTGAATGCAAAGCGCTACGTCTGGCAGAAACCGAGCACAGCTCATCACCCATCTAACACCATCCTGCCCGTGAAGCACGGTGGTGACAGCATCATGCTATGGGGATGCTTTTCAGCAGCAGTGACTGGGAGACTTGTAAGGATTGAGGGACCATTGAATGGAGCAAAGACCAGAAAGGATGCATAAGAATGAGTCGATTGATCCAGCTCGATTCAGCTTGATTGAAGCCCTGGAAGGAAGAATGACTGAGGAAGGAACAAATACAGGCAAATCCTTGAGGAGAATCTGCTTCAGAGTGCAAAAGATCTTAGACTGCAGTGAAGACTTACCTTCCTTAGGGTTAGGGTTAGGGTTAGGGTTAGGGTTAGGGTTAGGCCCTAACTAAGGCCCACCCTAACCCTCCTGTGAAACACAAAGTGCTTCACAAATCTCGGCTTTATGGGAGAGTGATGAGACGAAAATTGAACTCCTTGGCCTGAATGCAAAGCGCTACGTCTGGCAGAAACCGAGCACAGCTCATCACCCATCTAACACCATCCTGCCCGTGAAGCACGGTGGTGACAGCATCATGCTATGGGGATGCTTTTCAGCAGCAGTGACTGGGAGACTTGTAAGGATTGAGGGACCATTGAATGGAGCAAAGACCAGAAAGGATGCATAAGAATGAGTCGATTGATCCAGCTCGATTCAGCTTGATTGAAGCCCTGGAAGGAAGAATGACTGAGGAAGGAACAAATACAGGCAAATCCTTGAGGAGAATCTGCTTCAGAGTGCAAAAGATCTTAGACTGCAGTGAAGACTTACCTTCCAACTGTGCAATGATCCCAAGCATATAGCCAAAGCAACACTGGAATGGCTTTAGAACAAGAACGTGAAAGTCCTTGAGTGGCCCAGCCAAAGTCTAGACTTGAATCCCAATGAGAATCTGTGGAAAGACTTGAAAATTACTGTTCACCTTCGCTCCCCATTCAACTTGACAGAGCTTGAGCAAATCTGCAAGGAAGAATGGGAGAAACTCCCCAAATCCAGATGTGCAAAGCTGATACAGACATTCCTAAGAAGACACGAAGCTGTAATCGCTGCCAAAGGCGCTTCTACGAAGTATTGACTCATGGGGTTGAATACTTTTTTTTTTAGATAGTTCTATATTTTATTTTTAATTATTTTATAAACATTTCTAAAAAAGAATTTCCACTTTGACATTATGGGGTATTATGTGTAGATCAGTGATAAAAATCTCAATTTAATCCATTTTAACTTCAGGCTGTAACAGAACAAAATGTGAAAAAAGGCAAGGGGTGTGAATACTTTCTGAAGGCACTGGACATATTCTTGGGTAAAATGCCAGGGCATAGAAAAGGCCCCTTTCTATAAGGGTATGTGCCATGTGGCAAAGCATAGAAAAGAATGGACATTTCATAGCTTGTAGAAAATGCCAAAAACACGAAATAAGGGGCATTCAAAAAATCTCGTGTGGACTACCCTTGTGTTCTGAGGAGGAACCAAGTTATGCTCTAGAAAAGTTCATAGAAAGGGGCGCCAATTTGATTCATACAGCTGCATGAAGAATTAAATGTATTTTATTTGCCAGATGTAGGGCACCTTTATATGAACTTTTCTAGAACATTACTTGGTTCCTCCTCAGAACACAAGGGTAGTCCAGTGTGCACACGAGATTTTTTGAATGCCCCTTATTTTGTGTTGTTTGGCATTTTCTACAAGCTAAGGAATGTCCATTCTTTTCTATACTTTGCCACATGGCACCTACCCCTGTATAAAGGGGCCTTTTCTATGCCCCTGCCATTTTACCCAATAATATATATATAAGATTATATAATAATACACTTGCAAAGGACATGTCATTCACCGTAAGAATATCCAATTTGAAAAGGTTTTTTAGCTAGTTGAAATTCCCCATCGCATCTTTATCCACCTTTTGTCTCAATAATGTAATTAATATCAGAATTACCCACTAAATAATCACTTCGACCAACTGAGGTCTGTCTTCTTTCCTTTTTTCATGAGTGAGGCTTTCGGACGAAACGTTGATGCATTTATTGATTGTATGACCGGAGCATCGGGTTGTGACCGACCCCACAGCACCAGAACGCTTCCTCGCTGTTTGTAACCATTGAGGCACCCCCGCCCCTCACAGGGGAAGCTTTATGAATGATGACCCTCCAGTGGGACATCGAATGTCCTGTGATTATTCTTTCGTTACGCTGTTTCGTTTTAAATTAATGGCAAAACAGTTTTCATTCGCACCAGGGCTTAAGCTTGTTGGGCTCCACCATATCCCATCCCCTAGCGAAGTGTTCCGTTTAACGCAGGGCTTGTGTAACTATGAAGATGTTTTGGGGTGGAAGTCACCGCGGAATGCTCACGACGTGTGAGGGAACAGTGAGCGATAAGCATCTGTGTGATACGATAAGACTATTCGCGTCTTTGTACAGCAACCCGTGAATGATAAAACGTGTGACTGTTAATTCCCCGACGGAGGATATTATATCGTTCTGGCAACGCGTTCAGAGCCGATTTGGTTTCAGCCGCCATCCTCCTTTCCCTGTCACCCGTATATGTCTGGCTATTCTGAGCGACCAAAGCAGGCGTTATCGTTTATGTATTTGCAGGTAAATATCGATTGCAAACCACCGGCAGATCGATCTGGGCAAGTTGCTTTCGGTATTAAATGCCTGCGTGAACCCGCGCCTTGGCGAAGGCTAAATAGGACAAGGCGGACCTTCAAAACGAATCCCACTCGAACTCATCTGTTTTCTGGACCCCCGCATACATCTTGGAGGGGGTAGCCCTTGGGCGCGTGACAACAATGTGGTGCTCAAGACCCCGGTGTGGGCATTCCTATTAAAGTGACTGGGTCTCTAATGCCCCACCGGTGGCACGGAGGGGATCGTCGCTCAGGCCCTGCTGTGACTGCACACCGATTGCAGCTAATGAAGCTATTTTCATGGCCCAGTAATATAGTTGGCTTGTACATACATAAACTAACCCTTGTTACCCACCTCCCCCAATGGCCTATAGGAGGTTTGGGGGGTATTGGCTCGGCCCTTCTGACCGTTCATCCATCCGTGGAGTTTTCGAATTTGGTCTTTATCTGCAGTAAGTAATTTAAGCAAGCTGATGAAACTTGTGAACTCTTCGTCTCATGTGCATGTGCCTTTGTCGAGGTAGTATGTACATGATTGTGCACATGTGACTTTCACGGCTTTTGTGTGACCTGACAAGGAACACGTCCCAAGGCCCCATTTTGCCCCTTCACATGAGATTTGCTCCTATGCTGCAACATCAACTGGATCAACAACTGCTTGGGTTGTCTTTGCCTTTTTGAAGTATTTATGATATCAGGTATTACCGCATTTTAATGGGCCTTGGGGTAGCCTTTGGTGCCTCTTTTCGATGAAGCTGCTTCACCTTCCCCCTCTGTGTTATCCCTTCTGGATCACTTTTATGTTTTGCATCATCGGTAAATGGAAAATTACTCAGTTTATGTTTGTCTTTTTAACTAACACAATATTATAAATGTTTTCTGCTGGTCCGGTTAAGCATTCTCATCTGAGCACAGCCCACGACACTTGGAGCCGAGGTTCAAATCCCATAACATTACGTTCTACTGCTGCTACTACTACTTCGACTTTATTAACGGCCCCAATTATTACCACCTTCCTGTGGGGTCAGCTAGAGAACGTTTTCTGGCCCAAGTCTTTTTTGTATAGAGTCGAGGCTAATGGAGGGACTAGAACACAGAACGGACCAGGACGTAACAGAGTGAAAAGAACAGTAGAAGGAGAGGGGACACACCAACAGCAGGGTTGAGAGACACAATAGAGTGAGACTTGGAAGAATAAGGGACATGGGGAAGAACGAGAACAAGGGGAGGGCACATGGGGTACAGCCACAAACTCTCAGTCACATAAGTATAAGGGAAAACTGGAGAAGAAGCAGGAATGGAACAAAATAAAATGAAGAGGAGGGCAAGGGAACAGGGAGAGATCTGGCAACCTGGAACTCTGGAAAAAGTTGGGCTTGGGAAGGGTTCGTGGCAGTAGAAAAGATCATGGTTGTGGATGGGGGACCTGAGATGGTGGTGCTTTGAGGTACGCACACTCGCCAGCTTGATTGAAGACCTGGAGGGAAGAATGACCGAGGAATTTGGTTACACATGTGGCGATTAAAGAGGAGCGAATGAGTGGAGGTGAGCAGTAAGTCTGGATATTGGGTGTTTCACCAGAAAGGGGTTACTGCCTCCACGTCTGCCCTGCAGAAACCTGAAGGGGGGGACCACGGAAAGGGAAGAGGGTGCAAGACCAGAAAGGAGGTGGTCGAAGACAAAAGGACCACTGACCTGTCCACGGTGTGAAGAGTGATAGGCCCAGAGGTTCATCACATTAGATATCATGACCTGGCTAGCCAGGGACATCCACAAACAGTATACGAAGACATAAGTTAGACCAAGGTGATTTAGGCAAGAATGTGGAACTTCTTCAGGGTTCTGGGGATAACTCACCCACTCTTCGCGAAAGACTCCATGGGATCTTTAGCGTCCACCAACTAATTCCAGCAGACGGGACACCAAGCCGAACATCCATCCCAGACTGGAGCACTTTCTGTGGACACAACAAAAGACTGTAGTTGTGAAAATCCACAAAATCTTGAGAGCCGCGGAGTGAAAAACTCAATGAAACAACAAGCTCGAGGTTTTGTCACAAAAAGAAAAGACAAAGGGTCAAAGTGCAAAGCTTCAGCCAGAGTGGACTTTGCGAGGGAATAACATAGGTCACGTGTGCTCGGATCTTAAATGCCCTCCAGGAGCGGCAAGGCGACGCAGGCCTGGAAGATAGGAAAGACACAGTCTCTCAAAACAATTAAACATTGATCTAAGGATCACAGAGGAGTTTGTGTGGACCAGCAGGATAGCTTTAAGGTATGTACACTCACCGTTGGGCTGTCTGGACTGGGTTCGAATCCAGCTGTCACCATTCACGTGCAGGCTGATGCATCAATGAGAGTGTTGTCCTTCGGAAGGACATTATGGGATTTTTACCGAGCATCGTGAGCCATGGAATAGGTAAACCCGTTGTAATACACACGGCAGGGCTTTATTTCGAATACAAAGTTTCGTACAAACTTTGTATTCTTCTTTGGTAAAAGGGACATCCAGAAGCTGGAGTGAAAAGTATGGATTCACCTTGAAAATGAAAGACGTTGCACTCGTTTGAAGTTGGGAATGTTTTGAACGATTTCTGAAACATCTGCGTCACGTTTTTATCCCATTAAAAATTCCAGATTTTTTTTTTTTCAAAGCAATTACCATATTAATTGTCAAGGAGTATTTTTATTTTTACTGGAGGTCTTGAAGGTCAAGGTGGGACCATTTCGATGTCCTGGGTATTCCGCAAGCATCTTGCGCCACGACGTCTACGCATTGCACATGGAGTGATTAGTAAATTCGTAGCCTGCCTCATAAAAGTATACATTAACGAAAGACTCTCTCTCTCTCTCTCTCTCTCTCTCTCTCTCTCTCTCTCTCTCTCTCTCTCTCTCCCTCTCCCTCTCCCTCTCCCTCTCTCTCCCTCTCTCTCCCTCTCTCTCCCTCTCTCTCCCTCTCTCTCCCTCTCTCTCCCTCTCTCTCCCTCTCTCTCCCTCTCTCTCCCTCCCTCTCTCCCTCCCTCTCTCCCTCCCTCTCCCTCAACTGATTTTATTTTCCGCCTGACATTTCAAAACGAACAGTCGCCCTTTTTTTCTTCGTTACGGGCAGCAGAAGTTCCGATGGATTCACCTTGAAATCCGATGGATCTCCCTCTCCCTCTCCCTCTCTCGCTCTCTCTCTGTCTCTGCATTTCCCTGCATGAGAAGCACCAGGATGGAGGTTTATAGCTGCGACGAGATTCTATTCTAACCCATGTTGGACATATCGAAGACGAGCGCATGATGTCTCGAAGATGTATGTACCCTGCGGAGCCCATCTTGTATAACGAACGCATATTGCACCCGGGATTCAATTACCGACTCGCTCCGCTGGTTGCATCATCACCGAGCCACGGCTGCGGCCCCTGCACATTGTAAGACGTCGGGAATTCGGTCGAATTCCCACCCGGCGAACGCCAGCAGACGAGACACCCGGCTTAACGTCCCTCGGAGAGATGGCGCGCTTATTGACGCAACGACGCCCAACCTGCGAACTCGTCAGGACGGCGGTTTGGAGTCGCTCTCTCGAAATTCCCCCAATCCGCGTGGCCACATAAGGCAGGTGAACTGTATATATACGATATATGCGATATTCTTCGTGAACTGTATCGATCGGAGCGTTATCGGTAAAGATCATGGAGGGAAGGTTGAAAAACTCTCCAGGAAGGTGGTTCAGAGCCGCGGGTGTGTCGCCTTTGAACCGAGTCGTTAACGAGCTGTCATTAAAGGCGCCATGAAAGGGCCTCCCCTGTGGGATCCCAGAGGCTGTAAGAGAGAGTCGATTGAATTGACGGGAAAACTTCATCACGTATTAGCGAGACGATCCCGCAATGGAGGGAAACTTTCCCGCTACAATGTGGCGCTCATTGGGGCTGCGCTCGCTCTGGCGGGTTCGCTTGACAAATGCACGTCAGGACCCTCAAGTGACGTCATGAGATTTGTTTGAAATGTGCTTTCAGTATTGTAACCCGATAGTACTACTACTACTACTACCACAACTACTAGTCTACTACTACTACCACTCGTGTACTGCTTCTACCACTACTACTACTAGTACTACTACTGTTCTACTACTACTAACACTACTACTACTACTACCACAACTGCTAGACTACTACTACTACCACTCGTGTACTGCACCTACCACTACTACTACTAGTACTACTACTGTTCTACTACTACTAACACTACTACTACTACTACTACCACAACTACTAGTCTACTACTACTACCACTCGTGTACTGCACCTACCACTACTACTACTAGTACTACTACTGTTCTACTACTACTAACACTACTACTACTACTACTACCACAACTACTAGTCTACTACTACTACCACTCGTGTACTGCTTCTACCACTACTACTACTAGTACTACTACTACTACTACCACAACTACTAGACTACTACTACTACCACTCGTGTACTGCTGCTACCACTACTACTACTAGTACTACTACTGTTCTACTACTACTAACACGAATACTACTACCACAACTACTAGTCTACTACTACTACCACAACTACTGGTCTACTACTACTACTACCACTTGTGTACTGCTACCACTACTACTAATCTACTACTACTACCACAACTACTAGTCTACTACTACTACCACTTGTGTACTGCATCTACCACTACTACTACTAGTACTACTACTGGTCTACTACTACTAACACTACTACTAGTCTACTACTACTACCACTTGTGTACTGCATCTACCACTACTAGTACTACTGCTGGTCTACTATTACTAACACTACTACTAGTCTACTACTACTACCACTTGTGTACTGCTACTACCACTACTACTAGTCTACTACTACTACCACAACTACTAGACTACTAATACTACCACTCGTGTACTGCTTCTACCACCACTACTACTACTAGTACTACTACTGTTCTACTACTACTAACACTACTACTACTACTACCACAACTACTAGACTACTACTACTACCACTCGTATACTGCTCCTACCACTACTACTACTAGTACTACTACTGTTCTACTACTACTAACACTACTACTACTACTACCACAACTACTAGACTATTACTACTACCACTCGTATACTGCTTCTACCACCACTACTACTACTAGTACTACTACTGTTCTACTACTACTAACACTACTACTACTACTACCACAACTACTAGTCTACTACTACTACCACTCGTGTACTGCTGCTACCACTACTACTACTAGTACTACTACTGTTCTACTACTACTACCACAACTATTAGTCTACTACTACGACCACAACTACTAGTCTACTACTACTACCACTTGTGTACTGCCTCTACCACTACTACTACTACTACTACTAGTACTACTACTGTTCTACTACTACTAATACGACTACTACTACCACAACTACTAGTACTACTACTGTTCTACTACTACTAACACTACTACTACCACAACTACTAGTCTACTACTACCACTCGTGTACTGTTGCTACCACCACTACTACTACTACTAGTACTACTACTATTCTACTACTACTAACACTACTACTACTACTACCACAACGACTAGTCTACTACTACTATCGCAACTACTAGTGTATTACTACTATCACAACTACTAGTCTACTACTACAACTACCACTCGTGTACTGCTCTACCACCACCACTACTACTACTAGTACGACTACTGTTCGACTACTACTAACACTACTACTACGACTACTACCACCAGCACTACTATGACTACCACAACTACTAGGCTACTACTACTATTGTACTACTATTGTACTACTACTACTACTACTACCACCATTACTACAAGCTGGGCCGAGATTGGAACCCAGGCAAGTGTGCGCAGCTCTCTTGTGCGTCGGATGATCCTGCCAGATCATCTGTCGGTAAAGCGAAAACCTACAGCTACATAGTTGGACATTCCGACACGTTCTACTAATACCAGTACTACTATAATGTGAATGTGAAGTTAAATTCTACAACCAAAAAGAGCAATGCTTAGTTTTCCCTTCTAAACTCATTCGGAGCATCCTTTATTTAATTTGATGTCATATTCGTGTGCTTCGAGCATTTATTTAGCCGAATCGGTCAATTGGTTACACGTCGAAGTTACCGCCGTGACGCACCCACGCAAAGGCATGACGTCATCGATGCGGCCAGTTTGACTTGTTCGAGCAGGCTGTGTTGCAGCCTCATGAACGTCCGTTATCTTTTTGCTGTGCACGGTCTGCGTGAGTGAGGTCTTCGTCGCTCGTTTCAAAGTCTCGGCCAAAAATGACGTCATCGCGCACCGCAAGAAGCCGACATCGGCAACGGGCGCTCGTCTCTTGAGCGAATATGTTGGTAACTTTTTTTCTCAATGAAAAAAGCAGTCCCCCAAGTTTCAGAGTTTGTCGCACTCCATTCATATATATTTGCTAATTTCTATTCCTGGCCTCGTTTTCACTCGACTTCACTTGCTGCGTTTTTCCTCCTGACTGGACTTTTACCACCCGCGTCCGCGTTCCTGGGACGTCGTGAACGTTCCCCTCGTACGATCGATACATGTTATCGAGAAGTTTTAACCAATCGGGCAAATGTGTCTTTTTATGCGTTGACCCGTCGTCTGAAAGTCTCGTATACCTCGGCTCGACGGACAAAGAGCCCTGTGTGTGCTTCCCAGGGACGGATCGTCCATATCCACTCCTTAAATATTTTAGCCTGAAGGCCGCAGCACACACACAGCCACACACATGGGTTGTTTTTTCCTGTCTCTTTTCTCTCTCTCCCTCTTCCTCGCCCACACTTAACAGTTAACTCATTCTTTTAACGTTTCTCATATGTACTCCCCTCTTCGGACTCGGTCCGCATTCTTGATCCCACCCCATTGTTATACCCTGGGGAGAAACATCCCCTCGTCTCCGCTCATTTTAACGCTCCTTTGTCAGAGAGCGCAACTCCAGCACGCACAGAACTTTTCGATTTGCTCTGTAACTTTTTTTCTCCAAATGCGACCGACCTCGACTGAAGCAGAAGTGTGATTATCGAAGTGTTGGCGAAGGCGATCCACAGTATTCCGCGGTATTCATTTTCTGCCCTGTCGTTCCAATCGCGCGTGCTCTTTGTGAACCGGTGACGTGACGTGTGATTCATCTGAACAGGTGATCGACAGGGCAATTGTGCCCTTTGCAAAACGTACAATATCTCAAACCTTGACTGTTTTTTTTTTCTTTTGGGGGGATTCTGAACTTTCCTTCTTTACAACCCGAAATAAATCCTGATGCTCACTCGTGTCTCTGTACCGGCGAGGGATGATCTGTCTCTAATGGGAGCGCTTTTCCGTCAAAAGGAGACATTCCTTGATATTCACGGGCAGTGTGTATTTCACTGGTGGAGCGAGAATTTCCACAAGGCGTTAATCTCGTGTCCAAACGACGAGGGTAAATTGTGCTGTGCCCGATTGTGCGCGCAGTAGATTGTACGCCATTTGGAAGCAGTCTACTGCTGTATTATGGCAGATAATACGAGTACCACACTGGGTATGTCCGACACCAATATGTGTTATCACCTCATTCGGGGATCGTTCTTTAATTGTTTCCCTCTCTCTCTCCCTCTGTATCAAATCTTCCTCTCCCTCTCTCGCTCTCTCTCTCTCTTCCTCTCTATCATATTTTCCTCTCTTGCTCCCTCTCTATCATATCTTCCTCTCTTGCTCCCTCTCTATCATATCTTCCTCTCTATCATATCGTCCTCTCTTGCTCCCTCTCTATCATATCTTCCTCTCTTGCTCCCTCTCTATCATATCTTCCTCTCTTGCTCCCTCTCTATCATATCTTCCTCTCTATCATAATTTCCTCTGTTGCTCCCTCTCTATCATATCTTCCTCTCTCTCTCTCTCTCTCTCTCTCTTCCTCTCTATCATATTTTCCTCTCTTGCTCCCTCTCTATCATATCTTCCTCTCTATCATAATTTCCTCTGTTGCTCCCTCTCTATCATATCTTCCTCTCTCTCTCTCTCTCTCTCTCTCTTCCTCTCTATCATATTTTCCTCTCTTGCTCCCTCTCTATCATATCTTCCTCTCTTGCTCCCTCTCTATCATATCTTCCTCTCTATCATATCGTCCTCTCTTGCTCCCTCTCTATCATATCTTCCTCTCTTGCTCCCTCTCTATCATATCTTCCTCTCTTGCTCCCTCTCTATCATATCTTCCTCTCTATCATAATTTCCTCTGTTGCTCCCTCTCTATCATATCTTCCTCTCTTGCTCCCTCACTATCATATCTTCCTCTCTCCCTCCCTCTCTATCATATCTTCCGCTCTTCCTCCCTCTCGATCATATCTCTCTCTCCCTCCCTCTCGATCATATCTCTCTCTTCCTCCCTCTCTATCATATCTTCCTCTCTTCCTCCCTCTCTATCATATCTTCCTCTCTCCCTCCCTTTCTATTATATCTTCCTCTCTTGCTTCCTCTCTATCATATTTTCCTCTCTTGCTCCCTCTCTATCATATCTTCCTCTCTTGCTCCCTCTCTATCATATCTTCCTCTCTATCATATCTTCCTCTCTTGCTCCCTCTCTATCATATCTTCCTCTCTTGCTCCCTCTCTATCATATCTTCCTCTCTATCATATCTTCCTCTCTTGCTCCCTCTCTATCATATCTTCCTCTCTTGCTCCCTCTCTATCATATCTTCCTCTCTATCATATCTTCCTCTCTTGCTCCCTCTCTATCATATCTTCCTCTCTATCATATCTTCCTCTCTTGCTCCCTCTCTATCATATCTTCCTCTCTTGCTCCCTCTCTATCATATCTTCCTCTCTTGCTCCCTCTCTATCATATCTCCCTCTCTATCATATCTTCCTCTCTTGCTCCCTCTCTATCATATCTTCCTCTCTATCATATCTTCCTCTCTTGCTCCCTCTCTATCATATCTTCCTCTCTTGCTCCCTCTCTATCATATCTTCCTCTCTATCATATCTTCCTCTCTTGCTCCCTCTCTATCATATCTTCCTCTCTTGCTCCCTCTCTATCATATCTTCCTCTCTATCATATCTTCCTCTCTTGCTCCCTCTCTATCATATCTTCCTCTCTTGCTCCCTCTCTATCATATCTTCCTCTCTATCATATCTTCCTCTCTTGCTCCCTCTCTATCATATCTTCCTCTCTTGCTCCCTCTCTATCATACCTTCCTCTCTTGCTCCCTCTCTATCATATCTTCCTCTCTATCATATCTTCCTCTCTTGCTCCCTCTCTATCATATCTTCCTCTCTTGCTCCCTCTCTATCATATCTTCCTCTCTATCATATCTTCCTCTCTTGCTCCCTCTCTATCATATCTTCCTCTCTTGCTCCCTCTCTATCATACCTTCCTCTCTTGCTCCCTCTCTATCATATCTTCCTCTCTATCATATCTTCCTCTCTTGCTCCCTCTCTATCATATCTTCCTCTCTTGCTCCCTCTCTATCATATCTTCCTCTCTATCATATCTTCCTCTCTCCCTCCCTCTCTATCATGTCTCATTCCCAGAGTGAATCTTGATTACGTGTTGGATCTCCATTCCTTTGACAACAGTGCTAGTGTGGGGTAAGACCTTTTGTTTGTGTTACGTTGAAACTGATTATAAAGTCCCAGAGTATCTTTATCATGCCTGGCAAGTAGTCAGTTGCACCAATGAAATGTATATGTTGCAGAGTTGCATTTCAATCAAGTGCTCTACTCTGTCTACTGTATGATATAATATTCACCAGCAAGGCTTTTTTCTTTCAAGTTATTACGTTTAACACTTTTGCTTTGTTTTCGATCAGTATTTTTCCCCCTGCTGGGCGGAAAATTGCACCAGGGGAGTGGGGAGTAAATAAATAAAAGGAAGAGAAGGAATGATGATAGGATAGAGAGGAGGTACAGGGAGTGTAGAGAGAAGGGAAAGGTTTGGAAATATGAAGGGGAGGGAAAATGGCATGGATTGGCCTTATGGGTGGGGGGCGAGGGCGACGTGGGCACGTCTTTCCACCATTTAAATCCATTGCCCCTAAAAGAGATGAATGCATCACCGACAGGCAAAGTTGATATTCCATTTATCTCTTGAATCGTGACTATTCCCGACTACAATCTCCTTTTCTTTTCATAAAGTGTGTGTGTGTGTGTGTCTGTGTATGTGTGTATCTATGTATGTGTGTGTATGTATGTACGTGTGTGTGTGTATGTATGTATGCATGCATGTGTATTAGGGTGGCCCTTATTTATGAAAGTTTAAAATGTTAAACTCTCACCCGCTACAACTGGTCCATTTGCCCTAAAAACGAAACAGGCCAAATGTCAGCTGAATTCATAAATATGTAGAGGTAGTCCAGCACCCTTGAACATTTCCCCCTACAGGCCACGTGATTGAGGTCACGTAACACTAAAAACACATATCACAGATAATACAGTATGTATCACAGGAATAAATAAACACCGTTTGATAAAACATGCTTATGAATAATTATCACATCTATGGACTAGAGTAAGAGTGGTAAAACAATCAACTAGTTAAATTAAGTTTATCACAGATGCATCAGTAAATTATTGTTATAATGAGTTAAAATAGACGCGTAACATACATATGAAATAAGATATCATGATTGCAATATGGCAGTGTATAATAAATACTTACTTACACTAGATAAGTTTATAAAATACATAATATTATTGAAAAAAAATAAGCGTGTATACATTGAATTTAAATATATGTGTAAATGATTGTCAAAAGGACATTAAAATAAGAGCTCTCACCCTTATACATCTTGTACTCGTATCTCAGTCATAAATGTTGTAAATAATTATGTAAAAGTACTTGTAAATTAATATTAGATTCTGACATTCCTATTTTTTCTCTTTCACAGATTGAGTGTCAGTATGGCAACGACTAGAAAGAAATGCGAAGTGTTCTTGTTAGGCAGTGCAACAACAGAATTTGTTGGTGCAAAGCTTCCATCAAACCGGCAAGTACTTGGACTCTTTATACCCCGGCATCTCAATGAGAAAAAGACTGTGCGAATCTCTTGCACAGAAACTGTTCGAGAGCTTTCCCCTATCTGGGTTGATCGGGCTCGGATCCCCATAAAGGCAGAGCAGCATTGTATCAAAAAGCTGGAAACCCTCTTTGGCAGATGGAAAGACCTCAAGAGGCTTAGCAAGCGGGCAACTGATGGCCAAAAGAAGAATCAAGACGAGTTTGTGAATTCTTTAGATGACCTATTTGACATCGCTCATGCAGATGCTGTTTATTTGATCAAAATCCCAGAAGACAAAGAATTTCTCCTCACCCGACGTGAGAAAGGACGCCAAGGAACAATGGGGTCAGTTGATAAGGCCCTAGCTGGGAAGGAAGAACGTCAGGCCTTGAGAAGGCAAGCAGATGTACGCAGACAGCCAAAGGCCCTCACTGACCAAGAGGCTTCAACATCGCAGTCGGTGCTAGCATCTTCAAGTAGTAGTGGTGAAGAGACAACAGATGATGATAATCCTCAAGGAGCTGTAGGTGTTACTCCTGCTAAGAAATTCAGGGGCAGTACAAACATTATCACTCAGACTCTTGCCGCTGCTCTTGATTGTCTGATCACAGATGTCTGATCGAAAGGCAACTTTTGTACTAACAGAAGTAGCCTTGAGCCTTGGTCACAATCCTGAGATAAATATCAACCGATCATCCATTGGACGTCAACGGCAGAAGGAACGTACTCGTTTCTCAGAGAACCTTAAGGTTGAATTCAAGAATGAAAGTCCAGTTACAGTTCATTGGGATGGGAAACTGTTTATTGATCTGACTGGGAAAGTTCATGTAGAACGTCTCCCTGTACTTATTTCTGGACAAGGAGTAAGCCAGCTACTTGGTGTCCCTAAGATATCAGGAACTGGTGAGGCCCAAGCAGATGCTGTTTTCAGAGCACTGCAAGAGTGGGGTGTCACCGATCAGGTGGTAGCTCTGTGCTTTGACACAACTGCTACGAACACAGGACACAGAAATGGGGCATGTGTTCTGTTGGAACAAAAAATTAGCCGTGACGTGCTGTACTTTGCATGTCGTCACCACATTATGGAGCTGCTGCTTGCTGCAGCATTTAAAGCAGTCATGGGGAGCACCTCTGCACCGGAAGTTCTTCTGTTTAAGAGATTCCAATCAAAGTGGGACTCTATTGACCAGACTGCATTCATCTCTGGTCTCTCTGATGAATCAGTCAAAGACCGCATTCTCCCTGTGACTGATAAAGTTATCGATTTTGCAAAGAAGCAGCTTGACCTCAATCAGCCACGGGATGATTATAAAGAACTTCTGGAACTGACCATTTTGTTTCTTGGAGGAGTTCCTGCTCGTGGCATTCATTTCCGTGCTCCTGGTGCGATTCACCATGCAAGATGGATGTCGAAGGCCATCTACAGTCTCAAAATCTGGCTTTTCCACCAACAGTTCAAGCTGACGGCACGAGAGAGGAATGGCCTATGAGAAATTTGCCTATTTGTTTCTGAAGTGTATTTGCAAGCCTGGATGAAAGCTCCAAGTGCAGCTGAAGCTCCAATGAATGATCTGCTGCTGATGAAGACCTTGATCTCTTACAAGACTGCAAGTCGTGCAATCTCAACAGCCACTAGTGAGAAGTTGAGGAACCATCTGTGGTACTTGTCAGAAGAGCTGGTGGGGTTGGCCTTGTTCGGCAAACAAGTGCCTATCGCTACTAAACAACTGATGGTGGAAGCACTGAAAGGCGAGTGTCCATTAGATGAAGAACCATCAAAGATGCCACGGCCTGACATGAAAGCCTTAAGCGAGAAGGGAATTGAAGAATTTGTGTCACCACCCACAAAAACATTCTTCGAAAAGTTGAAAATCTCGTCAGACTTTTAAACTGTGGATCCAAGCACATGGGGTGACCATGAAGGCTACAGAGCTGCTGTGGAACAGATCAGGGAGTTGAAGGTCGTAAATGACCACGCTGAACGAGGTGTGGCCCTCATGAAAAGTTACAACCGGCTCCTTACCAAGGATGAGGAGCAACTCCAATTCTTACTTCAGGTCGTGTCTGAACACCGCCGTACTTATCACGACTGTCGGAAAGCAACATTGGCTAAAATCAGGCAGCAATGATATGACTTATGTTGGTGAGAACCTTCCTTGACTAGAAACTAATATAATAACATCAGGAAATATAATAACATCAGGAATGTTAAATAGAATGAGAAATGAAAATAACTTTAAGAAGTGTATTTGTACAGTAGTATATTTTGTTGTGTGCTCTCTATATATATAAAATCTTGATTCTTGAAGGTGCCTGGACTACCTCTAAATATAAACAGACTTGTATGAAATTTTGACTGCAGTGTTTCCATCCCAAATGGGTCACATTTAGGCCATGAGAACATTCAAATTAACGTTTTAAAATTTTCACTCCGTTTAAGGGCCACCCTAATGTGTATGTGTATTATGTTTGTGTGTGTGCGTGTGTGTGCGTGTGTGTGCGTGTGTGTGCGTGTGTGTGTGTGTGTATATATATATATATATATATATATATATATATATATATATATATATATATATATCTGCGTGTGTATGTGTGTGATTTAAAGGAAACTTTGTTGAAATACCGATCAAATGTCGATCCAATTTTATAACCACCCTTTTGTAACCAACCAACCTCATGATCTTGTTTACGGTTCTTTTTTCAGCTTGCGGGAGAGGTTATCCCAGCTCGAAACGCAAGAGGGTGCAGCAACGCATGGCCACCTGGACCAGGTAGTGCTCGGTCAGAGGGAATTCACCTTACACCCGCCCAAGCACCTTTTCCGAGACCAACCTGCAATGAAAATTGAGGAGTGGGGGGGGACAGAATGTATAGTATAGGCCTCATAAGTTGTAGACTTTCTCTTGTTGAGCTAAAAAAGATTATTTGAACTTTGACCTCAGCCCTGACAAAGCTCAGTCCATCTGGGACCAAATGTGCCCACCGTTGCTGTCGGATAAGGAGGCATCTCTGTTGGGAGGATGTTCACCATCATTCATCATGCTGGTCACCTGTTTTCCGTTCCCATCTAAACTGCCCACCATGCTGGGAACCCGGGTTCAAATCCCAGATAATTATATCCGTTTGGCAATTGTCGCCGTCCTTGTGATTCATCGACACTGACGTCTGCAAATGTCTTCCTCCTGCATGTGATTTATACACGAGCTCCTCTATGAACCATAGATTAATGTAAAACGGATCACATGCGCCCATCACAAATATTATTAGACTCGTTTCGGCCTGGCGCTTGAAAGAGACAATGGAGCGCCTGTAAGTGGTGGCGGCGGCGACTGTGTGAACTCGCATAATTACAGTCACGCATCGGTTATGGTGTGCACATCGGATTTTCAGAACCACCACGTGTCTGCCTTCAGCGTCCCTCGAAACAGGTGCAGTTTTCATGGAGGGAACGCACCATGAAAATCTCCATCTTGGCAGAAGATGCCGGCGGGAGAAGATCGTGCTGGATCCTGGATCCGTGGATTGTTTGTATGGAGTTTCGTGCGAGTGTTGTTTTCACGCTGGGATTTTGGGTTTCACGGTGTAGGGAATGCCGTCTAGAACAGCGTTTGTCTGTCCGCATGTCCCCACAAACGTCACTGAAGGATCCAGGGGGTGGGGGGAGGGAGGGTGCACCCCCCACCCCCCTTCGGATTTTCGATGATAAATTATAAGCTATGAATATCCTGCAACGGCCCTCGTGTCCAGATTATTTTGAATAAAGAACGTTCCAGGCAGCTTACTAACGCTCAGAGATTTTATTTGCAGTTAGTCTAATTAACTCAGGAGATCAGAACAATCATTTCGGTAGACCTACACAAATCAGAAATTCCACATGAGAAAGCTCCAGTAGAACTACACAAAAACGTGCCACGCACACACACACACACACACACACACACACACACACACACACACACACACACACACATACACTCACATACACACACTGACATACACACACAAACACACAAACACACAGACACAAACACACGCCCACACACACAAACACACACACACACACAACCACACACATACACTCACACACACACAAACACGCACACACATACACTCAAACACGCACACACATACAGACACACACACAAACACATACACACAAACACGCACACACATACAGACACACACACACACAAACACATACACACAAACACACACAGACACAGAGACACACAAACACACACAGAAACACACACAGACACACACACAGAAACACACACACAGAAACACACACACACAACAAACACACACACAAACACACACACACACACAAACACGCACACACATACAGACACACACACAAACACATACACACAAACATGCACACACACAGACACACAAACACACACACAGAAACACACACACACACACACAAACACGCACACACACACAAACACATACACACACACACAGGCACACAAACACACACAAGAAACACACACACACACACACACACACACACACACAAGAAACACACACACACAGAAACACACACACACACAAGAAACACACACACACAGAAACACACACACACACACACACACACAACAAACACACACACACACAACAAATACACACACACAAACACACACACACACCCACACCCACACAAACATGCACACACACACACACACACACACACAAACGCACACAGACACACACACAAACACACACACACACATGCATACACACACACAAACACGCACACAGACACACACAAACACACAGAAACACACAGAAACACACAGACACCCACACACAAGCACACAAACACAGAAACACACACCCACTCACACCCACACCCACACACAAACATGCACACACACACACACAGAGACACACACAAACACACAGAAACACACACAAAGACACACATACACAACAAAGACACACACACAAACACACACACAGACACCCACACACACACCCACACACAGACACCCACGCACACGAACACACACACACACGAACACACACACACAAACACACAGAAACACACACACACACACACACAGAAACACAGACACACACACAAACACACACACACAAACACACAGAAACACACACACAAACACACAGAAACACACACACACACACAGAGACACCCACACCCACACACAAACACGCACACACACAGACACACGAACACACATACACGCACACACCCACACAAACACACACACACACACACATCTCGTTTTTTCATTTCTGTTCCTCAAAATTCTATCTCTCTCTCTCTTTTATTCACACACACACACACACACACACACACACACACACACACACACACACACACACACACACACACACACACACACACAAAATTCATCAATTTATCGTAGAAGGAACAGCTGAGCAAGTCGGTTCACTAGTTCGTCGATCTCGCCATTAGTCATCGTGAATCTGCTGAACTGTTAGCCCAGGAAAGAACGCAAGGAACTGTAGAAACTTCCAAAAACGCACGAATTGCCGTTGATGACAATCAATTTTTTTTTATTATAATTTCCTGGGGGAGGACCCCTAGACGCCCCTTTAGTTCCCCTTCCCCCCCCCCCCCCCTCCCTTCAGCACTCTGGCTCGGGGAACCCCTCCATCTTGAAATCCCTGGATCTGCCTCAACGTACACCAATCAGAACTGAGGATCTGGTCACATGACAGGGGGGAATGTTTATTGACCATTACAGTTGCATATTTTACTAAAATGAAATATAATGAACCTTCTGTGAAACGTTTTGGGGTCCCAGGGGGTGTCAGTAAGGTAGCTAGGAGGTTTCACAAATTCCTCAATAAAATTATGATTTTCAAATGTGATCGACACAGACTTTGCTCCCGATGATGACGGTTCACTGGTTTGATAATATCTCAATACAATCATTATTTAACATTATATTTTGATATATTAACACTACCTTACTATAATTCACCAAATGTCCGTCCGTCTGTCCGTCTATATGTCTGTCTGTCCGTCTGTTCCCAGGTTCCGCAAAAACGGCTGAACCGATCGCAACGAAATTTTGTGTGGGTAATCCTGGGACCCTCTGGAGTAAAATAGGCTATATTGTTTTTCCAAATTTTTCCCAATTTCCAATTTTTCCAATTTTCCAAATTTTCCAAACAAGATGGAATAATATTTACCGATATGAACAGTGATGTGGCTTTTATTGAAATTCTACAAATACTGTTTAGATTTTGATGATTTGCGTGTGATATGATTTAACGGATGTTTATATAAATCGTTTGAAATAAAAAAAAAGCCTTCAATTTCTCATATTTTGCCTTTTCATTTGGGCCTCCCAATTGAAGCCCCGCCTGTAGGGCGGGTACCGTTGCTAGTAGCATTAATTTGTGATTTGAATGATGAATTATGCTGTTTGGAATGAAAATATAGAGATATTGAGTTTAAAGCTAAATGAGGAAATGACGTATGGGTTTCCATCCGTGACATTCGCGGATTTCCCATTTGCAGTTTCGCCATTAACTGGATATAGCATTTTCAGACCGGGTACGTTTTTTGTCCAAGTCCTTCACGAACCTGCTGTCAATTCCTGACGTTCGACAGTAGGTGGTACAGGAATGTGAAATTTAATTTGCCATTAGCCGTTTTTTTTAAACCAAGTCATTCATGGACCGGCTGTCCATGCTTGAAGTACAAAAAATGAATACTAACATTATTTGCTAACTGGTATCCCCACCCAGGTCATACTATCCTCTTCAACTAAAGTATCAAAGTAGCTCGGCTACACCGTTGTTAGACTATCAGTCTTGTTTTTTGATCGCTACGTATTGGAAAGAGGCGCTCAGAATGGAATAGCGTTATTGCAGCACGATATGATGTTTGCGCCAGGGGACGGTGGGGTCCACGGCCCGTTGGTTTTCAATGCAGCCCGACGAGCTTGTGACTTACCCGTAACCCCCCACCCCGTTCTCTTCCAGAGCATTCGCAGTGTCACATTTGAGGTGCCGGGAAGCGTCACGCAGAGCGCCCTCGATGCCTTCCTGCAAGTGGGTTTCTCGATCTCCCACTATTGCCACGCATCCTTGTTTGACTTAAATTGCCTTTGATCTGGTTTTTTTGTACACCGCTCCTTTCCTATTCCATCTCCAGGTGCTGCATGACGTCATTGCTGGGCACCGAAGGGGGCCCGGCGATGACGCGTGCTGAAAGGGAGTACTCAGTTTTCACTGCATTTGTTATTTGCGAAATTCGAAGAATTCTGTCTGTTTGTTTGTCCGTTTTTATATCAATTGCCTACAGGTCACAATTTTAAACCGATCTTTATGGAACTTCACCAAATAGAAGAGTTGGCCATAACGAAGAATCCTATTGATTTTGAGGTCAAAAGGTCAACAACTTTGTGGAATTTCTATAATCCTCAATTTTCATCTGGTTTACTTGAAATTTGAAGAGGATTTGCATATCAGATCACTGAATTCAACCACCAATTATTTTTGAGGTTAACATAGGCCAAAAGGTCAACATCAGCTTAATCTAAAAAAAATTGTCACTTTTCATCTGGTTGACTTGAAATTTGAAGAGGATTTGCATATCAGATCACTGATTTCAACGACCAATTATTTTTGAGGTTAATATTGGCCAAAAGGTCAACATGGGCTTGACCTCAAAAATTGTCAATTTTCATCCGGTTGACTTGAAATTTGAAGAGGATTTGCATATCAGATCACTGAATTCAACGACCAATTATTTTTGAGGTTAATATTGGCCAAAAAGTCAACATGGGCTGACCTCAAAAATTGTCAATTTTCATCCGGTTGACTTGAAATTTGAAGAGGATTTGCATATCAGATCACTGAATTCAATGACCAATTATTTTTGAGGTTAATATTGGCCAAAAGGTCAACATAGGCTTGACCTCAAAAATTGTCAATTTTCATCCGGTTGACTTGAAATTTAAAGAAGATTTGCATATCAGATCACTGAATTCAACGACCAATTATTTTTGAGGTTAATATTGGCCAAAAGGTCAACATCAGCTTGATCTAAAAAAAATTGTCAATTTTCATCCGGTTGACTTGAAATTTAAAGAGGATTTGCATATCAGATCACTGAATTCAACGACCAATTATTTTTGAGGTTAACATTGGCCAAAAGGTCAACATCAGCTTGATCTAAAAAAAATTGTCAATTTTCATCCGGTTGACTTGAAATTTGAAGAGGATTTTCATATCAGATCACTGAATTCAACGACCAATTATTTTTGAGGTTAACATAGGCCAAAAGGTCAACATCAACTTGATCTAAAAAAAATTGTCAATTTTCATCCGGTTGACTTGAAATTTGAAGTGGATTTGCATATCAGATCACTGAATTCGACGACCAATTAAATTTTTGAGGTTAACATAGGCCAAAAGATCAACATAGGCTTGACCTCAAAAATTGTCAATTTTCATCCAGTTGACTTGAAATTTGAAGAAGATTTGCATATCAGATCACTGAATTCGACGACCAATTATTTTTGAGGTTAACATAGGCCAAAAGGTCAACATAGGCTTGACCTCAAAAATTGTCAATTTTCATCCGGTTGACTTGAAATTTGAAGAGGATTTGCATATCAGATCACTGAATTCAATTACCAATTATTTTTGGTAAGGTGCCCCGGAAATGTCGTGCGCTGGAGCATATGGTATTTTATTTATTTATTTGGCATGGGGGTGGTGTACTTTGACTGTATCTCGACTTTTTGTTTTTTTTGATTTGTTTGTTTTTTCTGAAATTTTGCCAAAAATCCCAAAACCCTTGTGGTGTGTGAATTGTATGCTCATTGTTTTCATTTCAGGACCTTTTGTGGGAGAAGAAGATGCTCAACGAAGAAGGACAATGCATGGACGTACTTCGGTTGAAGGTACACATATACAGTAAAAACGAATGTTTTGACATGTATTTTAAACACAAACCATTATCAAAAGGTCGATCCTCTCACGGAGTTCCATGTGTGCCCGTGTATCGAGCAGTGGAAATTGGAAAGAGTTGTCGGTCTCTTCCTTCCTACCGTATATATATATATATATATATATATATATATATATATATATATATATATGTATATATTTCATTCGATATCAGGATTATATAGCACCGCAGGATAAACACATTCGGTGCCAGTACATGCTGAAAGCCTCGTTCATCTATTAAGGATGGATGAGCTCCTTGACTTGTGTAGGCCTATTCTCCTTGCCCATTCCATTAAATTGTCCTGTATGGAGTACATGTAACACCACTTTAAAGATTCTCCAATTAATCCCACATGCTTGTGGGGTCAGCCGGGAAAAGTTTATTTAGGCTCAAGTCTTTCACGAACCGGCTGGCCAGGCCTGACGTTCGACTGAAGGTGGCAGGAATTTGTGATTTGTTCAGGGCTGCCGGCGATAACTCACCTACTCTTCAGGATAGACACAGTGGGATCCATAACGTCCACCAATTGATGCAAGCAGTTGAGACATCCAGCTTAACGTCCATCCTGCCTCGGACTTTTACAATATGTTCACCTGCACGAACTCGCACACCCCCAGCTACCCGCAACCCAGCGCCTGTTTGCATCGTTCCACGTTTGAAATGAAAACGGAGTCCCATTATGCACACGATAACGATTTACAGGGAGTGATTAGATTCGGGAGGATGAAGAAAGTTATTAGCACGTGGTATTTCATAAATCGCCACGTGAGCCATTTGCCTTTTTTCATTACGGGGGTGATGGGGTTGGGTGTTCAGGTTGGGGTCGAGGCATCGATTTGACATTCTCACATTGAAGGTGGAACCGTAAACGTTACATTCCAGAAGAAACAATTATAAAATCGTGCGCTCGTGCACGTATGTATCCCCCCGACCCCCGATCCGGCCCCCAAGATCCCCACCTTCCCTTTTCTCACCCATACCCCACTTGCAAGGCTCACGAAAAACCCGAACGTTAAAGGCAGCAATATGTTAGATTCATGTGTTGTGTCATTTTTATATACTGTACAACATGGCCATTTCTCCCGTGTAAATTAGATGTGTTCACAATTATAGCTTTTACACAATGGGGTAAGGGTAGCATTATTTGCCCCAATAGGGTGTCAGGGCTCAGATCCTGGGTTATATCGGCCCGACTGTCCGTCCATCCGTCCGTCCCTCTGGAGGCCTCCAATCGAAAATGACTGGACGCGTGTCTTTCATATTCGGCACGTGTGTGCAATATCTGGGCACAAGGCACATCAAATGATTTTGAGATCAGAGCCAAAAGTCATGGGATAGGGACACACGATTTCATTTCCGAATCATGGCAATTAAAACAATACTTTACGGAAGAAAATAGTACACGATTATAGAGTGCTGTATATGCTTTCGGGAACCATAATTTATGTATACTCTGTACACTTTGCCATCTCCACTACCTATATACCACCGTGAATTATTGTACACCGCTCCTTTCCTATGCCACCTCCAGGCATTGCAAATCGTCATTGCTGGGCACCGAAGGGGGCTCGGCAGTGACGCATGCTGAAAGAGAGTACTCAGTTTTCACTCTGGTTGTTTGTTTTCTTGGTTGTTTTCTTGTTTTCTTGTTTGTTTGTCCGGACGATATCTCAGCCATCCTTTGAGCTAGGAAGCTGAAATTTCGGCACAATAGTGAGCAAGTCCTTTCTCAAAAACGGTATTTTTTGTTTTTTGAATAATCAATAAATTGAGGAGTTATTTAATTATTAGCGATTAATTAAGTACTTATTTAATTAATCAAATTTCCTTTCTCTTCTGACCATTAACTCAGGCACCTTTTGAGTTAGGAAGCTGTTATTTGGACATGCCAATGACCAGGTGATTTGGCTGCAAAGGCTATTTTTGATTTATTAATTAATCAATTAATCGATTAATTATTTAATTATTCGATTAATGCCAAAAATCTTTTTTTTTTTAAGTTACAGATTCTGATGAAATAGTGGTAGTTTATGTGTTCTCTGACCAAATTGATTAATAATTTAATTTTTTTATGATTATTATTTATTTATTTTCATTATTAATCATTTATTTATTTTCTTTCTCATTTGGCATTATTTATGTATACTTTACGGGAACCTTACGGGAACCTTTACGGGAATCTCAGGCACCTTTTGAGCTGGGAAGCTAATATTTGGACATGAGTGACCAAGTGATGTGGCTATCAAGGATATTTTTGATTTATTGATTAATCATTTCATCTATTAATTATTTATTGATTAATCGATTAATTATTTATTGAGTAATCAATTAATTATTTATTTTTTTATAAATGACTTATTTAATTAAATTTCTAAAAGATACATCTTCGGATGAAGCACTAGTGGTTTAGTTATGCGATTAGCCAATTGATTATGAAAATATTTTGTGATAATCTTTTATTGATTTTAATTATACAATTAATCAATCAATTAGTGTACACCTCTCCCTCCCAATGCAGCCTCAATGAGCTGCACTGCGGTATTGCCGGGCGCCGGAGGCGCCCCGGCAATGCCACGCTGCAGCATATTTAATTATTTGGCATGGGGCGGTGTACTTTGAATGTATGTGTACTTGTTATTTATTTATTTGGATACACTTTACTATCACCGTCCCTCTGGACTAGCCAGTCCCTGGTGTTGGGCTAGCGGCTGGGGTGCCAGCTTAGGATACCAAGGATCCTGGGTTCAAATCCCAGTCGATCGCTGAATTAACGCCAGGGGGGTTGACTCAGCCTGTCATCCTTCCGAGGTCGGCAAAATTGAGTACCAGTACACTGGTAATTCCCTGTTTATCGTAAAAAGGCGACAAACAGGGTTGGCGGCAGGAAGGGCATCCGGCCGTAAAACATTGCTTCAAAAAGGGGACCAAAAAACAACAACAACCACGGTGCCCGAATAAGGCCAACCCCCGCTTTGCGGGGAAAAATGGCCTCTAAACGGTGGTTTTTTACTATCACCGGCACTTACATACCACCATTAATTACATATTTATATACATTCTACCATCTCCACTACCTACATACCACCTTGAATGATTTATTTATTAATATACACTTTACCATCACCACTACTTACATGGTTACATACCACTTTGAATTATTTACTTATATACACAACTTTACCATACCGCCATTAATTAGGCCGACCCCTGCACAGCGGGGGAGATGAGGTTTGCAATCACATGTGTACGTGTGTGTGTGTGTGTGTGTGTGTGTGTGTGTGTGTGTGTGTGTGTGTGTGTGCACGTGAGTGTGTGTGTGTGTGTGTGTGTTATACCATCTTCGCTACCTACATTATTATAGGTTAAGATTCTTACTTTAGGTAAGGGAACTATGTTTTGCGGTTTACAATTTAAACTAGAATGGCACTCGGTAGAGCACATACCTCCACCAGGCTGAACAGTTTATGTTTTGTATCACACTGATAGGCCAGATCTCGATCCAGACATGAACCAAAATCTAATTGGCTTGTTCTTGATATCTAATGGACTCATCCATCAAATTTCGTTCAAATCCGTCCACAACTTTTTGAGATATCGTGACATACACGGTTCTTTCCCTATCTCTCAATGGTGAAGAATCACATAAAAATTCTCGGATCCAGATTCGGATCCAGATCTTCACCAAAATCGAATAATTTCTTCTTTGACACACACCGTACCTGTCCACCAAATTTCATCGGAATCCATGCACAAATTTTTGAGATATCCTGATCACAGACAAATGAAAAATCACTCATAGAGCAACACTTGGCAAAAGAGAACAAAGTAGAATGGCACTCAGTAGAGCATCCTTTTGACCTCAACAATAATTGGTGGTTGAATTCAGTGACCTCATATACAAATCGTATTCAAATTTTAAGTTAATCGGATGAAAATTGACAATTTTAGAAATTTGGCCTATGTTGACCTTTTGGCCTATGTGACCTTAAATATAAGTGGTGGTTGGATTCAGTAAGCTGATATGCAAATCCTATTCAAATTTCAAGTGAATCGGATGAAAATTGAGGATTTTAGAAATTTGAAAAGGTTGTTGACCTTTGGCCTACGTTGACATCAAAAATAGTTGGTGGTTGATTTCAGTAAGCTGACATGAAAATCCTATTTAAATTTAAAGTCAATCGGATGAAAATTGAGGATTTTTAGAAATTTGAAAATTTTGATGACCTTTGGCCTATGTTGACCTTTTGGCCTACACTGATCTCAAAAATAGTTGGTGGTTGATTTCAGTTCGCTGACCCCAAAATCCTATTCAATTTTCAAGTAAATCAGATGAAAATTGAGGATTTCAGAAATTTGAAAAGGGTTATTGATCTTTGGCCTATGTTGACCTTTTGGCCAAGCGTGATCTCAAAAATAGTTGGTGGTTGAATTTAATAAGCTGATATGTAAATCCTATTCAAATTTCAAGTCAATCGGATGAAAACTGAGGATAATAGAAATTCGAGAAAACTAGTTGACCTTTGGCCTTTGTTGACCTTTTGTGCCTTCGACCTCAAAAATATATAGGATTTTGTCGGACCACCAACTTTACCATTTGGTGGAAGTTTTGTGAAGATCGGTTTAAAATTGTGACCTGTAGGCAAGTATAAGTGAGCAGACAGACAAATACACAAACCGGAGTGATCAACATACTTGTCAAAAAACAAGACCGAAAGTCTAACTAAGTAGCTGGGCTTGTAAAATATTATAAGCCACAAACACACATGATTAGAAACAGTCGCTAATGCTGCTTATAACATTAAACAAAGAAATTTGGAGGAATCCAGACATCCTGAAGTAAGTTTAACTCACAGAACTGAGGGAAGATCTACTGACAGAGGGAAGAAGACAAGGGTTGGATATGTACCGTTTTGTTGGAAGAGACGTAACGCCGATGCTTTCGATATTTTATGGTAATTTTAACAATCGATTTGTTTGTGTTTCACACTGAATGAAAAAGGTAAAGGTAGAGCATGGCGATTGTGATGTATGACAGGTTCGATGATATGTTCAGCATGAACGGCATATGAATCAAAATGCCGGCGCGTGGAGAGTCAGCCACTGTATCGCCGTAATGACATCAGATGTAATCACATCACCCTGTCATGTAACTAGATCCTCAGCTCTGATTGGTATACGTTTGAGGGGACATATATACATACATATATACATACATATATACATACATACATACATACATACATACAGACGGACAAACACTGTTCAAGACGGCTTTGCCCCATGGGCTATGCCGTAAAATAAAAATTGCCAAATAATGAACAAACACACAGACAGGAGTGAAAACATAATCTCCGTCCACCTTTGGTGGCAGAAGTAATAACTATTCTAATATATTCCCCATTTTACCCCTTAGACCAGATCCGTCACAATATGTTTATGAATGTGTAAAATCTACATGTCCCATTTTTAAGATGCAGTTGGGGGGCTGTGTCCTCGATCAGGACCTGCACCTTTTTAATTACTACGATGCTCTCAGCCACTGTTCAAAGTTATCCTCAAAGCAATGTCCTCCATTGACGAAGTTGCCGGAGGCATTATGTTTTCAGGTTGTCCATCCGTACATCCGTGCGTTCAGCCGTGATAGGTTTTCGTTACCTCAATAACTTGAGAACGGCTGAAGGCACCTTAGTCAAACTTGGTGGAGGTATGTATAATGAGGTAAAGATGAACTGATTAGATTTTGGGGTCACGAGGTCAAAGGCCGAAGGTGAGAGGTCATGTTCGGTGATAATCCAATATTCCAATTTTGGGGTCAAACTTGCCTTTGCCTCTTGGAAGGCTAATCCAACTGAAGGCAATCTCAGTTCCTTCCACCAAGCTCGGAACAAGTGTGTGTCTACCCTCAGGAGTGCCAGGAAGCACTATCTCTCCACACTCAAGAATGAACTCTCAAACCTGTCTCCTTCCTCCAAATCCTGGTGGCGTCTGGTCAAATCCGTTTCTGGTGTTTGTTCCCCCTCCATCCCCTCCCTTACCTCAAATGGCCACACAGTTGACATCGCACGTGACAAAGCCGAATGCCTCAACTCTGTGTTTGCCTCAAAATCTTTAGTTCCAAACCCATCTCTCTCTGTTCCCACCTTTCCCAGTCGAACCCAACTGCTCCTGGACTCTGTGTCCTTCTCTCCTGACAAGGTGGAGGAGTTTTTGTCTAACCTCGACTCTGATTCTGCAACTGGACCAGACGGCATCAGCCCACGGGTCCTAAAATCCTGATCTGCCGCTCTATCTCACCCTCTCTCTGTTCTTTTCACCCTCTCTTTTGCTCAAGGTCATCTGCCAGCATCCTGGAAATCAGCAAACATTACCACTTTACACAAAAAGGTGCAAAAACAGATCCTTGCAACTACAGACCAATCAGCCTGCTCCCAATTATCAGCAAAGTCATGGAATCCATCATTGCTTCGGATATGAAATCTTTCCTCTTCTCCAATGGCTTGATCTCTGATCATCAATTTGGTTTCAGACCAGGTCACTCTACTCTGGACATGCTGCTTCTGCTGTCTCAACAATGGATGGAGGTCCTCAATGCCAAACAGGAAATCAGAGCTGTCTCCCTTGACATATCACGTGCCTTCAATACGATCTGGCACCCAGCTCTGCTCACCAAACTCTCCTCCTATGGTATCCATGGAAATCTCCATGCATGGCTTGCGGACTTCCTCTCTGGTCGTAGTCAACGTGTGGCCCTGAGTGGATTTCTCTCATCTCCCCTTCCTGTTCAGGCTGGAGTTCCCCAAGGCAGTGTTCTGGGCCCTGTGCTTTTTCTGGTCTTTATCAATGATCTCTCCGACTCTCTGGAAAATCCTCTCTATCTCTTTGCTGATGACTCCACTCTCTGCCACTCCATTCCTCTTCCCTCAGATCGGCAGTCTGCAGCCTCCTCACTCTCTGAAGACTTGGACAAAATCACAGACTGGTCAAACAAGTGGAACATGTCTTTCAATCCTGACAAATCTCACACTCTTACTATGTCTCTCCGAAAAGATCGACTGGACAACCCTCCCATCTACTTTCTCAACAATCCTCTCCAAGAAGTTCTGTCGCTCAAGCTTTTGGGTCTCACTATCTGCCATGATCTTTCTTGGGAAAACCACATTTCCAAGCTGGCCTCCAAAGCCAGTCGCCGACTGGGCATCCTCCGCCGTGCGAAGTCCTTCCTCGGCACACCTGAGCTCCTCACCACATACAAGGCTTTCATCCACAGCTCAATGGAATACTGTTCTCCCCTATGGGCTGGTGCTCCTGCCTCACACCTAGCTCGGCTTCACGCTGTTGAAACCAAAGCTTTCAGAATTATTGGAATCTCCCACGATGAAGCTATCTCTGAGGGCCTTTCACTCACTCACCGCAGGCAGGTAGGTGGTCTTTCTGTCTTCTACCGACTCCTCTCCGGCCTTGCACCCCCAGCTCTCTCTGTGCTCTGTCCCCCAAATATTCCTACAGGTCGCACAAGATCTGCCAGCCACCCTCTGATGGTTAAATTGCCGAAATCTCGGCTCTCTGCTCACCTTCACTCTTTCAATCCTCTTTTCTCCCGCCTCTGGTCTGGAACAAACTCCCACACTCCCTTCAATCCCACTCCTCCCTCCATGTCTTTAAAACAGCTGTTCACCACCATCTCTTATCTTCCCCCCTCCAAAACCTTGATCTTTTCTACCCCTGCTAATTCACCCCAGATCCACCTTGTTTGAAATTCCAACTTCTTTCCTGGAAGTCCTGGCAGTGTCCATATGTTTTATACCTCTCGCACCCCCCCCCCCCCTTCCCATGCCCCCCGCCCAAAGCCCTCTCCCTCTCACAGATCTCTCGATGTCTCCATGTCTCTCGGTCCCTGCTCTCAAATGTTGTGTTTGTGTCCTTCCCCCTCTCTCCCCATCTTGTCTACCGCTCCCGATGTTATATGTTTTATGTGTCGGTTTGTCTTTCTGTGTGATTAAAGTTCGCTCTTTCACGAGCCTCGATCTTGTATACAAAAAAAAAAAAAAAATCCTGTTGCTGCGATAGCTGGTGAACCAGTGACGGGATTCTGACCAAATTTGGTACAGTTATGGAGAATGATGTAACGATGAACTGATTAGATTTTGGGGTCAAAGGTCAGAGTCTGTAATATGTCTAACTTGAGAACAGCTGAAGTGATCTAGTTCAAACTTGGTACAGGTATGTATAATGATGTAAAGATTAACTCATTAGACTTTGGGGTCAAAGGTCAAAGTCAAAATCTGTAATAAGTTTATAACTTGAGAACGGCTGAAGTGATCTAATTAAAACTTGGTACTGGTATGTATAATGATGTAAAGGTTAACTGATTAGAATTTGGAGTCAAGAGGTCAAAGGTCAAAGTCTGTAATAGGTCTATAACTTGAGAATGGCTGAAGTGATCAAATTCAAACTTGGTACTCATATGTATAATGATGTAAAGATTAACTGATTAAATTTTGGGGTCAAGAGGTCAAAGGTCAGAGGTCATGTCAGGTAAAAGTGTGATAACTTGTGTTATGTGCTCCTCCCCAAACCCCCTGGTCACGGTGTACCTCCGAGCCCCGAGAGGAGTCACGGCAGAAAAATGTGTTATTCTGTATGTCAAAGATCAATGGTGAAGCCATACCAATTGTTACCAACAAGCAAATATTGTATTAAGATCACACAAGAATAACAGTACAACAACAATAGTACTCAATTGTACAACCAATATATATTTCCTATGATGGTACCATCAGGTTCCTACAATATAACTCACTGTGCTCCAAGTGAGCGAAAAGAAGAAGTTTCCCAATGTCTCTAAGCCCGGCTTCAAGCCAAAGTTGATTCCGGCTTCAAGCCAAAGTCGATCCGCTCCAGCGATCGTCAGAACAATGTCCAATCGAGACCAGAATCCCGTTGGGTTGGCAGTTACAGTCCTGCTGCCAAAGCTGCGCAAAGGTGCCCGCCCTCAAGGCGACTGGGAAATCCAAAGGCGCCCTCCAGGCGACTAGGAAATCACACCCTCGGGTATGGACGTTCCACGGCTCACAGTCGGCGAACCCCAAATTAACCTTCAAAAGCCACGTTGCACACACACACACCAGATCAACGTCTGAATGCGGTGAAAATGGTCGAAGCGAGATGAAACCTTGAGCGAAGCGCAAAGCGCGTCGAGGCAAAATGGCCGACGGCCCGTTCTCGAGGCGTAACGGTACGACGATGATTCTCCTCGGAATCAACCGCCAAAACCTGACACGCAGGTTGATCTGTCACAGCGATAACAACTCTGTCGCAGGAATCCCCTTCCTGTGAAACCCAAAGTTCACTCGTGACTCTCGCTCGCCAATCGTTCGCTCCAGACATCGAAGCAACTCAGCCTTCTTCTCCGACTCACTCGCTCCGCCTTCTCTCTCTCCTCTTCCTCTTCGTCATCGTCCGGTTCCCGATCCGGTTTCCGGTTTCTTTTAACTCTACCTTTTTCACCTTTTGAAAACAGTTCATAAACAATAAACCTTTTGAAAACAATAATAGTACATGGAATCAAAAATGTTTACAGTGGATAAAAACCACAACAACGGAAGTGACGAATCCGTAACACTTGTGAACAGCTGAAGGGATTTAAATTAAAACTTGGTACAGCTATGTATAATGATGTAAACATGAACTGATGAAATTTTTGGATCAAGAGGTCAAAGATCAGAGGTCATGTCAGGTAAAAATGTGATAATTTGAGAACAGCTGCATGGATTTAAAGCAAACTTGGTACAAGTATTATAAAGATGTAATAATGTGGGCGGAGGCATGTCCGTCAACATCGTGACGTCGAAGTGTGTCGTTCTAGTTCTATTTATATTTTTCTATTTATTCATAATTAAAATTTATAATTTCGGATTTATAAATTTATAATTTATAGATTTATAAAATTCAAATTTATCATTATTTATTTATATTTATCTATTTATTTATAAATTATCTATTTATTTCATGTATATATGTTTCGTATGCAGCCTATGGCTGCTGGTTGCATCATTTTCTAGAAGCGTGGCTGTGCTGCTGATGCAGTTCCTGCTGTTTCCAGTAAGCTGGTACTCATTTTTCCAATCTCGGAAGGATGACAGGCTGAGTCAAGCCACCTGGTGGTATTTAACGGCACAACTGGAGCTCAAACTCAAGACCCCAATATCATAATGCAGCCACCTTCACCATGGAGCCAACACCAGGCTTTATTAATTTCATGTGAAAGTCTTACTTGCTTCTGATGTTCTTTCTGGTACACATTCCAGTTCCTGCCTGTATCCAGATAATGTTCAAAGCTATACACTAATTTAATACCTCTGGAATTTTGTTCCTTTTATTCCATCTCACCTGTCGCTATCCTCTCTCCCCAAAGGGCCTTGTCCCTTTGACGTGTCAGCGGAAGGTCGTGCTCGTACAGGGTGTGCGTGAGCTCTTCGACCAGGAGGACACCCCCATAGACTGGCCTGAACCGAATCAACGGCATTGTCGTTTCATTATCATTGGTAAGTGTGTTTAGATGTGCATGGTTGAACAAATTGGTGTGCCAAGATGGGCAACTAAGGCAACATGCGGTTGAAGGAGAAATGGAAGAGGCCACACAATGGTAGAGTTAGTGGTTATATCTAACGCTTTATGAAGGAATTGTCCCCACATCATGCGCTGCAGTAATTTGTGTTTTAAATCATTGCTAGTCATTTTGAGTTTTTGTGCAGGCTAGCAACAACAACAACAACATGCATTTTAAAAGGCCATTTTCCCTTCTAGAGCGGGGGTTAGCCTTGCGGTCCCCATGACAATCTTCTCCATTTTGCCCTATTTTCTGCATCTCTCCTTGTTAACCCCCTTGCCCGCATTTCTTCTTCCACCATCTTTAGCCAAGTCTTTCTCGGTCTTCCCCGTCTTCTACTTCCTTCTACATTCATTTCCATCACTCTTCTCAACCAGTCACTTTCATCCTTCCTCAACACATGACCAAACCATCTCAACCTGTTCCTCTTCACAGCATCAATCACAGGCTCTATTCCCATCATCTTTCGCAATTCATCATTTGTCTTCCTCTCTCTCAACGATACTCCGCACATCCGTCGAACCATTCGCATTTCCACCCTTTCCAACCTTCGTTGCTGCTCCACGTTCATTACCCATGTCTCGCTCCCATAAATCATAACACTTCTCACACATGCAGCATACACCTTTCCCTTCAGCTTCAACGACACTCCCCTCATCATCAGCACGCCACTCAATTCCCGAAACTTCTTCCATGCACATCTCACTCGAGCAACCGTTGCCAAGTCTGATCCACCTTCTCCATTCAGCATGTCTCCGAGGTAGCAAAATGTTTTCACACCTTCCAGCTTCACGCCGTCTCCAAGATCCAACTCAACATTTCCTCCATCTGCAGCTCCCTCTGTGCAAACCTTACATTTGAATGTAGCTGCCACACTGGTTAATGACCCTCTCAGACCACTACATTTTTGATGAACATTTGGAGATCTCGCGAGATCACGGCGAGGTCACGTCTTTTCGAAGCTAAGTGATCCTTCTCAATTGTGTTTTTGTCGAGACTGTATCTATCTTTCGGTGTATGTACCTATAGCGTATCTTTTGGAAAATTTTCGGTGCTAATTTTTCGTACATGTATACACAATCGTCGGTTAATGCGTATCGAGTATTCTGCGGCCTAGTACTCGTAGGCTTGGCTACCGTACCGTCTCCGACCTTGTGGTTTTGTTTTTCTCTCAGCGATTCGTCGAATGCGCTGCATTTATTTTCGTTCTCTGGTTCGTCCCAGTCGTTCACCCCATACCTCCTTGTTTAATATCTCTACTCACAAAAAAAAACCCCAAAAAATATTTCCTTCCCAGGTCTTATTCGTTTATTTGTTGTTCTTTTTTGTTCGTTCGTTCTTCGTTCGCGATCACGCGATCACGTGATTAGAAATGTATAATCTCTCCCCTGAACAACTATTTTCTCTCATATATTATAACACCATTTTCTTCTTTTCCTACAAAAGGATGCTTTCGTCTTGCTCACCAAATCTATTCATTCCAAAAAATATATATAATACCATCTCTTACAGTTCCTCCTTTCTACATTCCCTAAACTATCCAGAACTCCACCCCTCCTTCAGTGTCCTCAAACATATTTTTGACTCGAAGGTCTCAAACTCATTTTGCAAAAAATGTTCGTTTCCCATGAATCGTACACTTTTCAAAATCCAATCTCACCCCTCCCCTCCAAATCCTCCCCATCACCCATCCCTTTCAAATCTCCCCCCTTGCCCCTTCCCTCCCCTCCCTCCTAAACTCCCCCCACACCCCTCCCCTCCGAGACTCTCCCTCGCTCCTCCCCTCCTAGACTCCCCTCTCACCCCTCCTCCTCAAAGCATCCTCCCTGCTTCTTCCCCCTTCCAACTTTCACCTTCATCTCCCCCAACCTTCTGCCTCGCTCTTCCTCCTCCTCCTCAAATAACACCTCACTGTGCCTCACGCAATCTCCATCAAACCTTTTGTCCGCCCCATTCTTCCCTTTCTCCAAGCTATTCTGAAATCTCTGAAATCTCTGACACACCTTCAACAGCTCTCCCTACCTCTTCCTCCTCTTCCACATCTTACCCTACCCCTCCCCCCCCCCCCTGTTCTGGACCCGATGCTCCCCCTTCTTCTTCATTAACGGTATGGACCTCAAACATCCAGGGCCTTCGCTCAAACCTGACTGATCTCTCCATACAGGTTGCTTCTGACAAACCAGATGTGATCTGCTTAACAGAAACTTTCCTCCTTCATGATGTCTCTGATGCCTTGGTATCTCTCCCAGGTTACTCCCTCTTCCGGTATGATAGACCTGAGCCTCGTCCTGGAGGTGGGGTTGCTATCTTTATAAAAAACTCTCTTCCTCACTCTCCCTGCACTGCCCTCTCTCCACCCCACCCACAGGAATACCTCTGGCTACGGCTTCCTCTCTGCTCCCACCTTTTGTTCATATGTGTTCTGTACCGTCCTACAAACAGTGATGACTCCATTTACATTTCTCTGTCGGACAACATGGACCAACTTCTATCAACTCATCCAAACTCTCTCTTCCTCATATGTGGCGACTTCAACTGTCATCATGCCAGTTGGCTGGGTGTGGGTTCATCTCTCACCAGCCATGGCACCTCAGCAAAGGACTTCTGCGACTCATTGGGACTGACACAATCTGTCAATTTCCCGACCCGGATCTCAGTCAACGGAGTATTTTCTCTTCTGGACTTGGTTATGACTAACTTCCCTGCAAATGTCTGCTGCTCTTCTTCTGCTCCAATCGGTTCTTCTGATCATGTGCTTGTCAAAGTGGACATCTCACTGGCCATTCTCAGAGAGCCTCCTCAGCGCCGACGAGTCTGGCATTTCACTCAGGCCGACTGGCACGGTCTTCAAGCAGCCATCAATCAACTGGACTGGTCTCCCATCTCTAATGCCTCTGACATCAATTCTTCCTGGGAATTCTTCCAAAGCAAACTGCTCTCTCTCATGCACAGATTTATCCCATCTCGTCTTCAGTTGTCATACCCTTCCTCCCGTCCATGGTACACTGAATCTTGTGGTGAGGCAGTTGCCCTGAAACAACTTGCCTTTGCGTCTTGGAAGGCAAATCCAACTGAAGGCAATCTCAGTTCCTTCCACCAAGCTCGAAACAAGTGTGTTTCTACCCTCAGGAGTGCCAGGAAGCACTATCTCTCCACACTCAAGATTGAACTCTCAAACCTGTCTCCTTCCTCCAAATCCTGGTGGCGTCTGGTCAAATCCGTTTCTGGTGTTTGTTCCCCCTCCATCCATCCCCTCCCTTACCTCAAATGGCTACACAGTTGACACTGCACGTGACAAAGCCGAATGCCTCAACTCTGTGTTTGCCTCAAAATCTTGTGTCCCAAACCCATCTCTCTCTGTTCCCACCTTTCCCAGTCGAACCCAACTGCTCCTGGACTCTGTGTCCTTCTCTCCTGACAAGGTGGAGAAGTTTTTATCAAACCTCGACTCTGATTCTGCAACTGGACCAGATGGCATCAGTCCTCGGGTCCTAAAATCCTGCTCTGCCGCTCTAGCTCACCCTCTCTCTGTTCTTTTCACCCTCTCTTTTGCTCAAGGTCATCTGCCAGCATCTTGGAAATCAGCAAACATTACCGCTTTACACAAAAAAGGTGCAAAAACAGATCCTTGCAACTACAGACCAATCAGCCTGCTCCCAATTATCAGCAAAGTCATGGAATCCATCATTGCTTCAGATATCAAATCCTTCCTCTTCTCCAATGGCTTGATCTCTGATCATCAATTTGGATTCAGGCCAGGTCATTCTACTCTGGACATGTTGCTTCTGCTGTCTCAACAATGGATGGAGGTCCTCAATGCCAAACAGGAAATCAGAGCTGTCTCACTTGACATATCACGTGCCTTCGATACGGTCTGGCACCCAGCTCTGCTCACCAAACTCACCTCCTATGGTATTCAGGGAAATCTCCACTCATGGCTCGTGGATTTCCTCTCTGGTCGTAGGCAACGTGTGGCCCTGAATGGATTTCTCTCATCTTCCCTGCCTGTTCTGGCTGGAGTTCCCCAAGGCAGTGTTCTGGGCCCTGTGCTATTTCTGGTCTTCATCAATGACCTCTCCGACTCTCTGGAAAATCCTCTCTATGTCTTTGCTGATGACTCCACTATCTGCCGCTCCATTCCTCATCCCTCAGATCGGCAGTCTGTAGCCTCCTCACTCTCTGCAGACCTGGACAAAATCACAGACTGGTCAAACAAGTGGAACATGTCTTTCAATCCTGACAAATCTCACACTCTTACAATGTCTCTCCGAAAGGACCGACTGGACAACCCTCCCATCTACTTTCTCAACAATCCTCTCCAAGAAGTTCTGTCGCTCAAGCTTTTGGGTCTCACTATCTGCCATGATCTTTCTTGGGAAAACCACATTTCCAAGCTGGCCTCCAAAGCCAGTTGCCGACTGGGCATCCTCCGTCGTGCGAAGTCCTTCCTTGGCACACCTGAGCTCCTCACCACATACAAGGCTTTCATCCGCAGCTCAATGGAATACTGTTCCCCCCTCTGGGCTGGTGCTCCTGCCTCACACCTTGCTCGGCTTCACGCTGTTGAGGCCAAAGCTTTCAGAATCATTGGAATCTCCTGCGATGTAGTCAACTCCGAGGGTCTTTCACTCACTCACCGCAGGCAGGTTGGTGGTCTTTCTGTCTTCTACCGACTCCTCTCCGGCCTTGCTCCCCCAGCTCTCTCTGTGCTCTGTCCCCCCAATATTACTTCAGGTCGCACAAGATCTGCCTGCAACCCTCTTATGGTTAAACTGCCAAAGTCTAGGCCCTCTGCTCACCTTCACTCTTTCATACCCCTTTTCTCCCGCCTCTGGAACAAACTCCCCCACTCCCTTCAATCCCACTCCTCCCTCCAGGTCTTTAAAACAGCTGTTCACCACCATCTCTTATCTTCCCCCATCGAAAACCTTGATCTTTTCTACCCCCGGTAATTCACCCCAGAGTCCTTGCAGTGTTCATATGTTTTATTCCTCTCCCACCTCCCCCCAAGTCCTCCTGATGTCCCTGCTCTCAAATGTTGTGTTTGTGTCCTTCCCCCTCTCTCCCCATCTTGTCTGCCGCTCCCCTTGTTTTTTGTGTTTTGTGTGTCGGTTTGTCTTTTTGTGTGATTAATGTTAGCTCTTTCACGAGCCTCGATCTTGTATACAAAAAAAGAAAAAAAAAAAAAAAAAAAACCCCCCACTCAGCGCACATTGTACACTGAATGGAGTTCACTCCGACACCCTTCCTACACACAGCACAGGGCCACTTCCCAGTTCTTTCCACCTCACCACATGCTTTACCACTTGCCATCACCTTCGTCTTTCCGATATTCACCTTCAGACCTTTTGTCTCCATACATTCCTTCCACGTGTTCATCTTTTCCTTCAGTCCATCCATACTTTCCGCAATCAACACCAGATCATCTGCGTACAACAACTCCCACGGTAAACCCTCCTTTACGTTCTGAGCCAGCACCTCCATCACAGCTACAAATAGTAGTGGACTTAGTACCGACCCCTGATGCACTCCCACCTTCACCTCAAACTCACCAATGTTCCCGTCCTTCGTCCTTACAGCTGTGCGCGCTCTTTTGTACATTGCCATCACTACTCTGATCAACCATTCCTCCACTCCTAACTTCCTCAATGCCCATGTCAATACTTTGCGTGGAACCCGATCGAATGCTTTCTCCAGATCAATAAACCCAAGAAACAACTTCTTCCTCTTCTCCATGTCCTTCTCCTGCAACTGCCTCACAATGAAAAGCGCGTCTGTCGTTCCTCTTCCTGGCATGAATCCAAACTGCATTTCGTCGAACTTCACTTTCTTCCTTATCCTCCTCTCCAACACCCTTTCCAATACCTTCATTCCATGCTCCAATAACTTTATGTGCAGGCTAAGGGGGAAACTATTCTTTTGTCATAATTTTCTCAATGTAATTCTCTATTCCACCACAGTGACAATTGCATGAAGGGTGGGAGAGGAGGGGGGCTAAATTTTGACAATTATATAAATGATAAAAGTATGAGATGGAAATATTGTGATGCAATATAAAGGATGGTCATGGGGGTGGGCGTGGGGGGGGGGAGAGGGTGGGCAATGGAAAGTCAAAAATTCTGCCATTATATGTACGAGTAAATACCCGCTCCCTCCATGAGTAAATTACAGGGTCACAAAATAACTTGCACAATACCGTGCGTACAGCCCCCACCTTTGCCTTATAATGTTTTTTTGGTTGAGCCCCCTCCACCTTTAGAAATAAATTCCGGCTGTTCCCCCCCCCCCCTCCCGTTTCCCAATTATTATAATTTTAGTTGTGCACCCCTCCCCCATATAAAAATTGTGGTTGTGCCCCCCTTTATAAAAATTCTGCCTGCACCCCCCTCTTTAAAAGATTCTGGTTGCACCATTTCCCCCATTATAAAAAATCTGGTGACACTCACCACCCCTCTTGCACCCCCTTATAATAATATCAGCATCACAATACAAAGGACTTGAATGTGTCATCCACTCCACACCCTCAGCAGGTAAGGGGCGATATTTGTGCCCATGATAAGTGTGCCCATGACCAGCTCACAGGTACCGCAGCACGTATGCAAAATTTGATGGAAATCGGCCAAGACGTTTTCAACTCTATAAAGTTTATACATACATACATACATACATACATACATACATACATGCATACATACATACATTTTTGTATGATATAATGAAGAGGAGGCCCCAAATATCACAATCCATACACCACTCTAAACGTCAGTGCATTAGTCAATGACATTGTAAAAACTTGGAACAACAAGTCCATGTAGCTTATATCAACAGCTTCAAACCTAAATCTTCTTAAACTAAATACATTACTTTAAGTTTAAGGATTCCATTCAGCCAAGGTTGCTCCAAAAGATTATAGGAACCACTATTATTAGGTTCTTAAATAGTAAATCTTAAATGGTACTTAAAACACAAATAGTCTTCAAATATTGAAAAAAGAGGACTTGCCATGCAATTAAATACCAATAAAGTCGAGAAAGGTATCAAAAAAGTGATCTCCGCATGACTTTACCATAGACCACAACCAAAAAGGGACAGTGTGCAATGGTCACATGGAATTTCACAAGGTCACATCAACACCATTCCTGCACTGATCTGTTTCTGCCTTGATGGCTTCATCAGCAGGACAAAAATATAAATGGTTTGTATGAAACTTGTGAAAGGAAGCTTTTATTAAGAGCGAGGACACCATAAAACCAAGAGTGCTAAAGTATTGTCCATTTAATTAACTAACCATTGTGCATCATCTGTATCATATATCAGACAAGATTAAACTTTCATGTAAAAGCATGTTTTCCCAAGTGACATCCTTGTCCAGATAATGAGTCATCACTCCGTATTGTAATTTTTACAGGCCATTATCAATAATACCGCCAAAAAGGTCATTGTATATATTACATACAGTCTATTTTATTGTACCTTCAGAAAGTATTCACACCCCTTGACTTTTTCACATTTTGTTGTGTTACAACCTGAATTTAAATGGATTAAATTGAGATTTTTTTTTTTGGCACCGATCTACACAAAATACTCCATAATGACAAAGTGCATACATGTTTTTTGAAATATAAAACATTTATTAGAAATGAAATACAGAAATATCTAATTTGCATACGTTTTCAGCCCCCTGATGCAATACTTTGTAGACACGCCTTTGGGATCAATTACAGCTTTGAGTCTCCGTGGGTATGTCTGTATCAGCTTTGCACATCTGGATTTGGGGAGTTTCTCCCATTCTTCCTTACAGTTTTGCTCAAGCTCTGTCATGTTGGATGGGGAGCATCAGTGAACAGCAATCTTCAAGTCTTTCTACAGATTTTCACTGTGATTCATGTCTGGCCTTTAGATGGGCCACTCAAGGGCTTTCACGTTCTTGTAATGAAGTCATTCCAGTGTTGCTTTGGCTGAATGCTTGGGGTCATTGTACTGTTGGAACATAAATCGTCACCGCAATCTAAGGTCTTTTGCACTCTGAAGCAGGTTCTCTTCGAGGATTTTCCCTGCCACTGAAACGCATCCCCATAGCATGATGCTGCAACCGCCATGCTTCACTGTAGGGAAGGTGTTAAATGGGTGATGAGCTTTGCTTGGTTTCCGCGAGACGTAGCGCGGCCAATGCGTGACCATTCAGGCCAATGAGCTAAATTTTCGTCTCGTCTGACCACATGATCTTTTGCCTCATGCTCTCAGTCCATTGTATAATTTAAATAAACATAAATGCAAATTTCGCATGTGGAAAAAGTAAGTACACCCTTGGCTCTAACATGTGCCATTTTCTCAGGAGTGGTTTCCTTCTGGCCACTCCCATAAAGCCTAGATTTGTGAAATGCTGCAGAGACTGTTGTCCTTCTGGCAGGTTCTTCCATCTCAGCAAGGAACTCTGTAGTTCTGTCAGTGGTCATTGGGTTCTTGGTCACCTCCCTGACCAAGATCCTTCATGGCCGGTTTCTCAGTTTGGTCAGACAGCCAGCTCTTGGAAGAGTCTGGGTAGTTCCCTAGTCCTTCCATTTTCTAATAACTGTGATCATTGTGCTCTTGGGAACTTTCAACACTCTATAAATTGTTCTATACCCTTCTCCAGATCTGTGCATCCTCATAATTCTATCTCAGAGTTCTACGGAGTTCATTGGACTTCATGGTAGAGTTTCTGCTCTGACATGCACTGTCAATTGTGGGACTTTATATGTAAAGGTGTGTTTCTTTCTAAATCATGTCCAATCAATTGAAATGGCGACAGGTGGACTCCAATCGAGTTGTGAAGACATCTCAAGGATGATGAAAGGAAATTGGATGCACTTGAGCTAATTTTGGAGTGTCATGGCTTTTCATTTTTAATTAACTTGTAGAAAATTCAAAAAAAAAAATCCACTTTGACATGGGATATTATGTGTAGATCAGTGACAAAAAACTCAATTCAATCCATTTTAAATTCAAGCTGTAACACAACAAAATGTGAAAATGTCAAGAGGTGTGAATACTTTCTGAAGGCGCTGTATATTATGTACATATATATTACATACAAACAGTACATAGTACATACATATGTATATTACATACATACAGTACTAAAAAGTCAATGTATATTACTTACAAACAGTACAAAAAATTTAATGTATATTACTTACATACAGTACAAAGTACGTACATATGTGCAGGATGGGCCAGAAAAATATACCCATTTTCATAATCGGAGATTGCTGATAGTTCCCAGTAGAGCCAACTCGTAATATTAGCCAACTAGCGAGGTACCCATGCTACACACGTGTGGGAGGCCCGATGCAGACAGACAATGAGGAAACAGCGAATGCCAAATGAGCTATGGTATAAGAGAGCCGTTGGTCTGTGTGTGTTGCTACATTTCTCAGAGATGGCTGAACGGATCTTTGTCAAACTTTCAGAGGTTCACCAGTGAGTGCCTGGGAGTGTTTTCGGCAAAAAAAAACATTTGAAAAAAAAAAAGTTCGTTTTTTCTGGATTAAAAAAAAATCTCTATAGTGCCTAAGCCTTTTAGATTAATGACACTTATAATTATATACAAGTACACTTTCACAAAATAAATACAAAACACAAACATTTGAACACTAGAAATCAAACAATTCCGGAAGTTTACGAAGTTGGTAGTAAAGCTTCTTCTTCCTGAAAGTCCTCATATTTAACTCAGAAACGTGATGAATGGCACATTCAGCAGCATATATTCAACGAAAAGGTAAAATGACGATTTCATATTTGTGATGGATTCTGATTTGGATGTAATTGCTTTTCCATTATATTTGCCCTCATTTCAAATATGTTAATGTTTCTTTTTCGCTTAAGCAACGCTGGGTACTCCAGCTATAAACGCTTATGTACTTTACTCGGGGTACAAATACAAATACAACTTTGTCTGGAGGGTAACATAGGCTATGTGGCCGCGGCCTCATTCTGGGGTGTGGGGGGCCGGGAGAGGAGCGTAAATTCTCTATGCAAATGTGTATGGTGTAGCGCCACCTGGTGATGGTGGCAGAGGGTATTACAATTTCCTTCCTACCTGTGCAACACTGAGGTTATGAAGCACTCTTTGCATGGGTAAATTTTTTCTCCTTCCCTTCCCTGGTGTTGGCTTAGCGGTTAGGGTGCCGGCTTGGGATCCTAGTATCCTGGGTTTGAATCCTGGTCGATCGCTAAATTAACACCAGGGGTGTTGACTCAGCCTGTCATCCTTCCGAGGTTGGCAAATTGAGTACCAGCTTGCTGGGATGAATGATCCCGGTGTGTACCCCGGTTTAGAATAGGTACACCGTATCCCTGCGCATCGTAAGAGGCGACTAAGGGTTGGTGCCAGGAAGGGCATCCAGCCATAAAAACATTGCCTCAAACAGGGAACCATGATTGTCATCGGATCCGCAAGGCTAACCCCTGCTCTAGCGGGGAAAATGGCCTCAAAACGATCATTCATTCATTCCCCCCTCCCCCAAAACGGATGAGCCTGTCAAAGCCTCCCACCCCACAAAAAAGATGTATATGTAGTATATCTTTTCCCTCCCACTCCCTTCCCCGCCCCACTCCCTTCCTCTCACCCCACTCCCTTCCTCAACCCTCCCCCTCCAGCCTCCCCCCCCCGCCCCGCCCCTCACGTGGCAACGGCGGGTACTCCTGCTAGTGTGTGTGTATATATATATATATATATATATATGAACTCCCTTGACAAGGAATATCAATGCAGAAGACTATTTGGTCCATCAAATCCATACAATGATAGCCAACATATGGATGTCCATGCTCTATCCTTTTTAAATGCTGAGCTTCAAGAAAATAAGCAGCATGTACCATTTTAAAAGTGGTATGATTCGGCCGGCGTTCAAACTGTCGACTACCCAGACTCAGAGTGGACGCTCAAACCATTACGCCACTAGAAAACTGTCAATTGTAATTTTATTGTGTACCAGGAAGGATTTCACCACTATAACAGCTTGAAGCCAACAATTAAGCACAGAGGAAGTTCATTTTAAGTTTGGAGGTGTATATCCTCAAGTGGTGTTGGAAAATTGCTGAAAATTGATGGTATATTGACTGCAGCAAGGTAGAAACAAATTTTAATCCACCATGCTATCCCCAATGATACAACACTTATTGGTCCAAACTTCATCCTGCAGTAAAACAATTATCCAAAACAGTCAGCTGGAATCATTACAACCTTTTTTTTTCTTTTTTTTTGTATCCAAGATGGAGGCTCGTGTAAGAGCTAACATTAATCACAAAAAGACAAACTGACACATAAAAAACAAGCATTCTGAGTATTGCGCTGCAATACATGTCCCCTACCGGCAGTCTGTCGTCCGGAAAACTGTTGGGGAAATTACCAAGGGTTATTTACCCACAGGTTCTGAATCGTTCCCAATCGCTAATTACCTCAGGACGGGCTCACCTGTGATTCGCACTCGGGACTTCGATTTATACACCTTGTGGACAGGTCAGCAGAAGCACGAGAAAATAAATTGTTGATAAAGAACCTTTCGAGTCGCTAAATATCAGTAATTTATTATATTTTCCGGTTCACGATCAATGATCGATGTGTATATATATGTTGCTCGGCTTGGCTCCGCCCCTCCCGAAAGCGCGCACTGTGTCGCGCTTTTGACGTTTGCGAGACGAGGCTGAGGGCGCCCGGTGCGGCTTGAGGAGAACTCTAGAATAAACAAGAGATATCCATTTTTTTAAAATACTTTCGTTTAATTAACGATATCTGCCAAACCACGTGCCCTATCGCAAATTCCAAAAGGACATTTTAGTAGATTGACATGCTGAACAGATCTGTGAAGTTTCCCCTCGATTGGATCAAAAATGAGGGAGGGGCTCGGTTTTAAAGGTTCATGCTTAAAAACGTCATAACTCTGAAACCATGTGATGCATGACGTCATGCTCGCTGACTTTTTTGTTTGTCATGGGTATGCGATTTTGCCTGAAAAGTTTGGCCTCGATCTGTTCAGCCGTTGCAGAGAAAAAGGGGTTTTTGTGTTTTCACGAAAAACAATATGGCGGCCGAACCACGTGACCTGTGACGTCATAATTACCATTACAATATTCTACAGACCGAGTCCCTCCTATGGTGAAAATTTGATCTCAATCGGTCCTATTATTGCAGAGAAATTGTTTTTTAAAGGAAATTAAAACTTAAAATGGCACTGAGTTAAGGATTTATCAGAATTACCAAAGTTCAAAGTGCCATAACTTTGTCAAAAATGATCGAAACGTCGTGAAGTTCGAACTCGATCTGTAACTTATCATGAGGAAACCATGTGCCAAGTTTGAAATCATTAGCCTTAAGCGTTGACAAAAACAGTCCGGAAAACTGTTCTTTGCGTGACGGACTGACTGACGGACTGACGGATTGACGGACGGAGGGACGGCGTGCAAATCGATAGTCCCCTCCGGTGTACACCGGTAGGGGACTAATAAGATAAATGGAGCGGGAGATAAGATGGGGAGAGAGAGGGAAGCACACAAGTACAACATTTGAGAGCAGGGACATCGGGAGATCTGTGGGAGGGAGAGGGCTTGGGGGGAGGAGGCATGGAAAGGGGGGAGGGGGGGTGGGGGGAGTTGTACTTGATTGCAAAAGAAAGAGGAGGCTGAAGTCCTTCATTGCATGGCATGGGCCAATCAAAATACAGATCGCTCGATATTATTGAAGACTAGCCGAAACCTGTGGAACATCCACGGAAGGGAGGATGTGGTGTATGGATAGAGTGTACCATTATGGATGGCATAGGGGATTTGCTTGTCCGAGTAAGAGTTAGGAAGAAAGATGAGAATGAAGAGTGCGTATATGAACAACGATCGCCGACACCGGCACATAAACATGCTCTGGATTGTCCACTCAGTGGACGGCTTGCTTTCGCCTTCGCCTGTCCAATCAGCGGACGGCTTGCTTCGCCGTCGCCCAGCAGACGGCAATACGATGGCGTCGTAAGATGGCGTCGTATCGGCAGTTAATCGGATGCTTTTGGGCCCCAACGTCGGCTAATTCAGATTTTTCGAGTATGGCTGTACGTGATAAACAAAGAGCGCGGTTCGTAGATCGTAAATCCATTAGTGCCGTGGGCATCGGGTCACTGGGTGCGGCGTAAAAGGGATAACAAAGTCGAGTCCTTACGCTATTATTATATAGACTCGCCGAAACCCGTGGAACATCCACGGAAGGGAGGATGTGGTGTATGGATAGAGTGTACCATTATGGATGGCATAGGGGATTTGCTTGTCCGAGTAAGAGTTAGGAAGAAAGATGAGAATGAAGAGTGCGTATATGAACAACGATCGCCGACACCGGCACAAATGCATGCTCTGGATTCTCCACTCAGTGGACGGCTTGCTTTCGCCTTCGCCTGTCCAATCAGCGGATGGCTTGCTTCGCCGTCGCCCAGCAGACGCCAATACGATGGCGTCGTAAGATGGCGTCGTATCGGCAGTTAA
>NC_136261.1:231023207-231033207 GCF_964187855.1 Myxine glutinosa
ATAATGCGTTGGAGGTAATTGTTTTCTTTTAATTACACAAAACGCTATGGAGGACACTCACACCCTCAAAAGATTGGAGCATTTTTTAAGTGCTAAAGCGATATCGGTAGAGATGGAGATAGAGGGGCTGATATGACCACTGTGTGCAACATGATAGAAGAGACCACAAGGAGCATATAGTGATTAGCCACAGCTCCAGAGCCAAGGAAGGAGGTGAACTTGCACGTACAAGCATTCAGAGTTGATGTGGTGGAGTGCCTGCCTGCAGGCCTGAAGTGTGGAGGGGCACAAGGTAGAAAACAACAGGTTTGGTGAACTGGCAGAGAGGTGTGACTGCCTGGAGGAGCAGGTAGAGTTCACCCGGTACCTGGATGCACACATGCATGGTGAGGAGGAGTTTAGCCAGGCAAGGGATTCCTGTGTAGAGGCTCTTCCAAGTGAGATGTTTGTGCATGAGTGAGTGGATTGTGTAGGAGGAGTGCAGTGTGAGCACTGTGGGTACGGTTGAGCGGAAAGAAGGAGAAGAAATGCCACCGACCAGTATAAAGAGGACCGACAGGGTAGATGTTCGATGGATAGGATACCGCAGAGACCAAGGGTGCTGACCCGGACTCAGTGTGGACTGAGGAGAAAAGGTGGTGGCCAGTGCAAGTTGCCCTGTGCCTGGAGCCCTGGAAAAAAAAGGCATGGGTCAGCGTGGGCAACTGTGTTAGCTACAATATGCCTGGAGGAAAGGTGGGGACCAGAATGGGTGATTGCATCGGTCCCAGGGCCGACCAAGGCCATAATAAATTAGCAACACCAGGGCCAAGCGAGCCAGCAGGGCCCAAGGCAATGGGGCCATAGTAGGTGACAATGGCTAGCGGTAGAAATGGACTGACTGGTGGTTGAGTAGAGGGGACTTTAGACCGATGAAAGTGTCGTTCAAATTGTGTGGGGTATTTGGAATTTTTGGAAAATGTTGAAAAAGTTTATAAAAGTTCAGAGAAGTTTTATATCGGTTGGAAAAAGATATATATTAAAAAAAAAAAGAATAAAAAAGAAAAAAAAGAAGAAAAAAAGTTTTATATGGGTTGAATTGGCTAAAATGAACTGACAACTTATCGTGATAGGTTGTACTTTTCAAATTCTCCCTTTTCTTGCTCCTCCAGAATTCAGAATGAATGGAGAATGTGTGGAAATATGGTCGTGTGAGGGTGTGAAATATCTGAGTGGCTAAATTTTAGGTGTGTGTGGTCTTCTTCACCTTTCATATACAGCACAAGGCTGTGGGTAGGTAGCATCATTAACTGAGGGCGTTGCTGTGAGGGTGCAGGTGATACCTTGCCTTTTGTTCGCGAAGGGCACCATGGGATCTTTAACGTCCACCAACAAATGCTGGCAGATGGGACTCCAAGTTTAATGTCCATCCAAGGGACGGCACACATATTGATGATTCTCCCCAACTGTGAAACATCGGGATGATAGTTTATAGCTAGGCTGATATTCAAACCCAGGCTAGACAGCTTGGAGGCAATTGTGCGTACCTCTTGGGGTGTGGATGGTATGAGGAGTGTGAAAGAAAGCAGTGCCCCCTGCCGGAGGGAGCCTCCAGTTAGTTGTAGGCGAAATGGGGGGTTAGATAAATTGGAAATTAGAACTGCAACGCTGCTGGTCATTGACTTTTTTTTTACCCTCGCAGGAGGAAAGGGTATTGCATTTGGGTCCATTTGTCTGTCTGTCTGTCTGTCTGTCTGTTTGTTTGTCTGTTTGTCCACACAGAATAAATATGATTTTCTCGGCAACCGGTGGTCCGATTGACAGGAAATTTCCACCATAGGTGCAGCTCCACCTGTACAATTTTTAATGATACTTATGACGTCATAGGTCACGTGGTTATGGGCGCCATCTTGGAAAAGCCGAAAAACTTTGCACCTCTATATCTAGGAAAGAGCCGCATAGAAAAAAAATGAGACATGGCTCATTGTAAAGAAATCTCTATGTGGAATAAAATATGTTAATGATTATGTCATAGGTGCCTCCATTATGACATCATAATTCGACAAGTACAAAACTTCATCCGATCAAGATAAAATTTCTTGAGCATCATCTAGACTCTAGAGATAAATTGGTGGAGAAAAAAAAAAAACGATGACGTCATCGGTGACGTGGTTCCGCCGCCATATTTTTTTAACACAAAAGCCTTAAAAACCACTGAAAACACATCCTGGCGAGGGTCTGCAATCTCTGATTGCTCTTTCTTGTTTTTTTTTGTATTCGGAGTCGAGGCTCATGTAAGAGCTAACACATTAAACACGAAAACATGCACGGACACATAAAACATACAATAAAGGGGGTGGGAGACAAGAGGGGGAGAGAGAGGGAAACACACAAGCACAACAACAGTAGAGAACAGGGACGTTGGTAGATCTGTGGAAGGGAGAGGGCTGGTGGGTGTGGAGGAGGGGTACATGGTATAAAGCAAATTAACACTACTAGGAATTTCAGTAATGAAGTGGGAGATTGAAAGAAGTGTATTTGGGGTGTTTTAACGGGGGTAGAAAAGATCAAGGTTTTGGATGGGGGAAGATAAGGGATGGTGGTGAACAGCTGTTTTGAAAACCTGGAGGGAGGAGAGTGATTGAAGAGAGTGAGGGAGTTTGTTCCAGAGGTGGGAGAAAAGAGGAATGAAAGAGTGAAAGTGAGCAGAAAAAAAACAAAGAAAAAAAAACACCTTTAGAGGTCATTTTTCCCCGCAAGCGGGGGTTGGCCTTTTTCGGGGACCGTGGTTGTTGTTGTTTTTTAGTCTCCTTTTTGAAGCAATGTTTTACGGCCGGATGCCCTTCCTGCCGCCAACCCTTTTTGTCGCCTTTTTACGACAAACAGGGAATTACCAGTGAACTGGTACTCAAGAGCAGATAGCAGAATTACCAGCAGAGAGCCTTCATTTTGGCAATTTCACCAGAAGAGGGTTGCTGGCAGATCTTGTGCGACCTGCAGGAATATTTGGGACACAGAGCACAGACAGAGCAGGGGGAGATAGGACAGAGAGGAGTCGGTGGAAGACAGAAAGACCACCAACCTGCCTGCGGTGAGAGAGTGAAAGGCCCTCAGAATCAGCTTCATCGCAGGAGATTCCAATGATTCTGAAAGCTTTGGTTTCAACCCCGTGAAGCCGAGCTAGGTGTGAGGCAGGAGCACCGGTCCAGAGGGGAGAGCAGTATTCCAGAGGGGAGAGACATGGTGAATTTTGTAGCAGGAATTGGGAGTTTTGTATTCAAACGTGTAGTTTGTGGGCTGTAGTGTGGCCTGAGAGTTAGGTGTGTAGTATTGAAGGCACTGAGCCTTGGGCCTTGTGAGTGTATGAGAGCTGCCAGAGCAACCAAGAGAGCAGGTTAATTTAGGATATTTAGAACCTTGGCACCAAAGAAAGGGCCTGTGGATCATGTGAGAGGCAAGATGACACAGTAGGTGTCAGGATGGACACCATGGTTAGTAAGGGAGCACGGAGGAAATGCTCCAGGTCAGCCCTAAGGTCTCTGTTGCCATGGTAAGACAAGGCCAGATGAGGAGGCCTATGATAGGGCCACACTGTCTAGCCAGCTGATTGTGCTGGAGCACAGAGTAAGAAAAATTGAGGGCTATGCTACAATTAGTATATAATCGTATTAGGATGTGACCAGTATCCCGAGCAGTGGGGTAAATTGGTCATTAGGACCACCATAATGGATTAAAGATAATTTTGAAAGTGTTTTTGTTATGTACTAGGGTTTAGAGTAGGTTCTCTCTACTTTGCACCATACAATGTGTAAGTAGCTGGTAGGGATTAGTGTAGAGTTAATTGACATTTGAGTGGACTGTTTGTGTTGCAAAATTTTAGGGAAGTAGTCAGTGTCACAGTCGATCACACTGCCTGGCAGCAAGCCAGGCAAGGCCTTACCACATCAGCCCTTTTAGTTTTAAGGTGCATCATCACTTCCTTACAATGGGGAGGAGGGACGGGACCTAGAGCCGTCTGCCATTACCCCTGCTGCCAAGACTACCTGCCATCAACACCTGCAGCCAGCCCACGATGTCCAGCTGCCAGTCTGCCATCAACAAGCATGCTGCCAGCCACAAGACCAGCCTACTGCCACCAATAAACTGTTTACCATGGCTTATCACTTTTATTTGCTGCCCAATGGACAATAATTGTTGCCGGCGAGGCAACTGCAAAGATTATCCGAAGCAGTTGACCCATATCATTACTTAATTTTGAAAGGAAGATCCTGCTCAATGTGGTGGCAAGGAGGATGACCAGGTTCCACCTTCAGAATGACTTTATCAACACAGCAGTGCAGAACGCTGGTGTACCACGCTTTCCAGGTTGCATCGAGTATGCTTTCATGATCTGGAACACAATCCAAGGTATATTAAGGTGCAATAAAGACCTGAAAGTTATTTGGTTAGACTTGGCTAATGCCTATGGCACAGCAACACTCAGCAATAAGCCAATGGAGTCCTTCGACATTCAAAATAAGATACAGATGGCAATCATAACGTATTGTGAAATATTTCACATGAGCCTTTGAAGTAGGGATACTACATCTGAATATATGACTGCATGGCAAGCCCTTGAGGTAGGGATACATATGGGGTGTATAATATCACCTCTACTGTTTTGTGAGGACTATGTAGATGGTCTTGAAGAATGCTGAAGGAACTGCAATGTGGAGTAGAGATGGTGGCTGGTCAGGAGCTCCTTCCCTCCGGTCCATACATTCATGGATGATGTCCATCCTTACAGATATGGCTCTTGATGCTGTGGCACTGCTGAGGAGGCTGGGTGAGGCGAAGATGAAATGCAAGCCCAAAAAGAACAGGAGCTTGTCATGAGTTAGAAGCAAGCATAAAGAGCTGCACTTCATTGTGGCTGGAAAAAGGATTCCACCTGTGAAAGAAGATCCACTCAAGAGCTTAGGGAGATGGTACTCCATACTGCACACAGATAGACATCGGGGACTTGAAGTCCAGAGGTATATGGCAGCTGGTCTTCGAGTCATTCGTTTATGTGGTCTACCTGGCAAATTCAAGGCGTGTTACTTCCTGTTTGTTCTTCTTACGAGAATGCTGTGGCCACTCCAGATGTATTAAATTGCTTCAAGCATAGGTGGTCATGCAGAGAGTAATTAGCTGCCGCGTAATATGGCCTGCATGGCCCACTCATTCTCATCTGTGAAAATGGTCTGGAGTCCCAAAGATGAAACTGAACATCGGACTGTATAGCTTGGATGGACATGCGTACGCATGGGACACTCCTAGTGGAAAAGGCCTCAAAAGGACGCCTGGGTTCCAGCTAATGTCGAGCAGTGGCACATCACTCTTTGTGGGCATAACTTGCTTTTTAAGTTCAATAACATCCCGCACAACCAGACTTGGTGGCGTTATGGTTATAGGGCATCTGCTTTAACTGCATGCGTCGGTGGTTCAAATCCCGTCCGAGTAATACCAAAATGTGCTGCTTCCTTGCTTTATGCTCAGCATTTAAAAGGATAGAGCACGGACAAACAACGCTGGGAAGCCAATGTCAAACGACCCAGTATAACACGTGCTAATAAACTGCTTCAGCAGCACCAATGCTCTGTAAAGAGTACGGTACATCAAAATCAAAAAAGATCTCTCACCCGTAATTGGACAAACGACCAATCAGCTCTCACCTAATCGGTCTGCCCAGCTGCAACTAGGATTTGTATGATTGAATCACCATTTGGCCCTTATGTTCCGATAAGACTGCGTAAAGCGACCAAAAACAGAGGACCTGAGGATGATGTTGATGGGAGAACTCTCGTTTACGCAGAAAGCCAATCTACGGTGCAGCAGTGAGCGAATACCGGCAGAGAGAGTATCGTGCAATTACCCGCGCGAGCAATTCGGTGCAGGAATTGCGCATTTTCAGCATTCACCGACGAGCCGTCGTCGTACACGTATAGAAATACTGCACGGATCATCCCACATGCAGCACGCGTACAATTTGTGATCGTATTTTCGTTCATGTAACAGCAGCAGCCTGCATGGGCTACTCATTCGTTGACCGTCTCCTCCCCGACCCCCCCTATTCCTCCTCCCTCGGGGGTCCCTTAAACCTCGCACGCGCTCTAATGAATATTGGAGCGAGTCTGGGGGGCGTTCGTCGGTGCTCCCGCGCGTACTGACAGTTAAGAGCTAATAATGGGACTCGAGGCTATTAATTCGCGTCGCACGCGGTGCGCGTTCCCGCCGTTTACAAATGTGTTTACGCATAGAGCGCCCGGCCGCCACCAACGGACAGACGCATGGTGGACTCGTTGGACAAAAAAACGCATGGCCGTTCGCTCACAGACAAAGGATTGCGTACGGCATTACGTGCGGTTAAAACGACTGCGTGACCTCCATCGGGAGGTACGTTGATCTTTCATGAATCCCGCGTCGTCGCTTTCGCCATCGTGTTTCACTGCAATGGCCAAGGCGTCCTGACATTGCGATGTGAAAACGTTAAAATAAATGACTAGTCTAGTATAATTACTTTTTGATGTTGTGATGTGGAAGCTTCTTCTTCTTCGGCAGGAGTTGGTGGGTTGGGTGGGTTTTTGATGGGGGTTATGGGGGATGAAGGAGGAATGGTAGAATGCCCAAGGCACAGTTTTCCCAACACCTTGAAGAACGGACGATAAATTACCAGGTATAGTAACCTGGAGAGTACGTGCTGTAGTGTTGGTTATATAAACGAAAGGATCGCGGAACGAAATACTCCGTTTTTCTATCTCTCGATAGATTGTATTTACAAAATTAATAAGAGTATATTACCTTATTGATTGTATATATAATACGTGCGCATTGAGACGTGTAAATAAATACCCTTGGCGTCTTTTTGTTAATATCTCGTTCTGAACAAGATTTGGTTCGTGCGTCTGCTCTGGGTCTGGGAGGTCGCTGGTTCGAATCCTGTTCGAGCCATAACAAAGCCTTGCTTGATGTTCAGCATTTAAAAGAATGGAGCACGGACAACCAATGCTGGGAGGGCAATGGCAAATTATAAGAGGTAGGATGCACTGCGCACAAAATCCATGGATCCTGGTGTAGAGCAGGAACGCGTTTGTTTTGGTGTTCTTTTCCTGCTGTAAATGATTGTTATTTTGCCCCTTTTAAAGCGGTTTTAATTGCCTTTCAGTAGCGCATTATGCTACATTGTAGTTGAGCGCATCATGGGAATTAAACTATCAAATCGGGGTGGGAAAGCATGTCCACTACGCGTTCGTATCCTGAGGTCCTCCCTCCATAGTCCTCCCCCTACCTCCCTCCCTACTCCCTCTTTACCTCCCTCCCTACTCCTCCCCTACCTCCATCCCTACTCCCTCCCTCCCTACTCTCACGTACCTCCCTCCCTACTCCCCCCTATCTCCCTCCCTACTCCCTCCCCCTATCTCCCTCCCTACTCCCACCTACCTCCCTCCTCACCCCCACCTCTCTCCCGACTCCCCCCCCCACCTCCCTCCCCACTCCCACCTACCTGCCTCCCTACTCACCCCCACCTCTCTCCCGACTCCCCCCCCCCCCCACTGCCCTTCCTACTCCCCTCCCTACCCCTCCCTACCTCCCTATTCCCCCTACTTCCCTCCCTACTTCCCTTCCTCCCCCCCCCCCCCCACCTCCCTTCCTGCTCCTCCCACCTCCCTCCCTATTCCCCCCCCCCCCCACCTCCCTTCCTACTCCCCTCCCTACCCCCCTCCCTACATCGCTCCCTACCTCCCTACTCCCTCCCTACCTCCCTACTCCCCCGACCTCCCTCCCTGCTCACCCATTCCTCCTCTTCCTCTTCACCCCTCCCTGCACGGCTTTAAGCATCCCGGCAAAACACTCAGGTTTCTTTCGTATCGTGCTCGCAGATAAACCATAATTGATTCCGTTTCGTATCGACAAATTGCATTTCGATGTGCAACGTGTCCGCCATTCCAAAATCGCTTGCCTTTTCGTATGGTGCGTCTCCGTTGTACACGACGTGTCGCTCATCCTGCTCTTTCTTCCCCGCAGGGCGCAGCTTGGACAAAGACATTTTGCGGGAAGCCTTCGCGGAAGCGGCGCTCGCAGCACACGACGAATCGATATAGCGACGACGACGCAGCGGGCGAGACAACCTCGTTTCGGGGAACACCAGGTCCCTGCTTGGGGAACCCAATAAAATCCTCTTTCCTTTCCCTTTTATGGAGTGTCCTTTGTGGAGCGGCGAGCTGCTCTTTTACGCATTTCAGGAACACCGCGCGGTTCGCCTTTAACACGCATCCCGAGCACTCACTGCGAATACCGCCGTCGGTATCCGTACATCGCAAGCCCACGTACGTACCCCGACACTCTCTCCTAAAAAAAAACATCACCCACCCGCATAACCCCGCAGCACAAAGATGAGCTCGAAGGGGCTTTAAATACCTAATGAACTGGCACCAGGAGGGAGGGGTGGGGGATGATGCCCTCGGGTGCGGCTTCTACAACTACATGGTATATATGGTGAGGAGGGGAAGGGGGATCGACAAGGGATGTGATTGTTTCGTCTCGACAAAGAACCTGATTGCTGCTTATAACGGGGGCTTTTTTTTTCCCCCGCGCCGAGCTCACGTCGGGTCCACACACTCCTGGAGGTTTAGTTTTCCACCATCGCGTCCTTAGCTCCTCCCATTCCCGACTCTCCCCTCCCCGAAGCAAGTCCCGCCCAGACCAAGGAGGCTCCCACCCACCGTAGGGTTATTATCCATCAGGCTGACTGGCAGCTCTCAGTCTATAAAACAAGACACTTGCGTCGGCGCCAGGGTCATCACTCACCGAGCGGGTCTCGCGTGCTCGGGTCTTCTGGCTCCAGGGAAACGACGCTTCCCTCCCTTCAGATTTCCCTCCCTGGCGCTTTCTCGCCTCACATCAACCCATCCATTCCAGTTGAGTCGCCGGTGCTGGAGAGTGTGAGAGGAAGAAGAAACTTCCTGAAGAGGGAGCAACACGCCGGAGGTGCCGCCAGTGCTTTAGCCGGAGCTCGTGGTGCGCGCGCTCTGTGGGACTTTGGGAGAGGGTGAACCGCCGATCCACTCACGACCCGCTCCCCCACCCCGCCCCCCCCCTCCTCAATCTTCCCTCGATCCATTTGCCTTAACCTGAGCTCGGTGGCGGGCGCGGAGGGTACACCATGACGCCCGTGTCGGACTCTCTCTATCCGGACGACCTGTCTCCCTGCGCGCTGCGATCTCCCGACGAGGTGGACATCGACGTGGTGGGTGAAAGCGACGCTTCGGTCGACGATACCTCAGACGTCCGGGGTCCCGCATCTCGCGGGCTGCTCGCAGAGGCCGTGTCGAACGTGGCGGCGCGGGTAACGGAAGAGAGCGGGGCAGAGTGCGCGGACGTCGCCAAACCGGGTGGTAAGAGCGCACTGGTCAAGCCCCCGTACTCGTACATCGCCCTCATCACCATGTCCATCCTGCAGAGTCCGCAGAAACGGCTCACGCTCAGCGGAATCTGCGAGTTCATCAGCGCGCGTTTCCCCTACTACCGGGAAAAGTTCCCCGCGTGGCAGAACTCGATCCGGCACAACCTGTCGCTCAACGACTGCTTCGTGAAGATTCCGCGGGAGCCCGGGAACCCGGGCAAGGGCAACTACTGGACCCTCGATCCGGCCTCCGAGGACATGTTCGACAACGGCTCGTTCCTGCGGAGGCGCAAGAGGTTCAAGCGGCCCGTGGCGCCCGAGCAGCTGCGGGAGCAGGCGGCCGCGTTCCTCATGCACGGATTCGCCCCGTACGCCTTGTCCGCGTCCTACATCCGTCCGTACGGTTTGCCTCCCCCGCCCGTGTCCTGCCACGGCTCCGCCTTGCAGCAGCCGTACGCGTACGCGGCGAGCTGCCTGGGCTCATCGGCGGCGGTGCCGCTCCTGTCGTCCGCCGAGCTGATGGCGCGAAAAGTTCTCGGAGCTCCCTGCGCTCTCACGTCAACCCTTCTGTCCCAGCATCACGTGTCCTCTACCCGG